>NC_090034.1:109850444-109892944 GCF_037176765.1 Anolis sagrei
AAAGGAGGCTTTCGGAGGCTTGCCTTTTTCCGGAAGAAGTTGGCCTTGGACTTCTTGTTCTCGGCCGCCTTGCTCTTAACCCCCAGGTGCTTCATATACGTCACGATCGCCGCAAAAATGGCGGAACTAAACGGCAGGAGGAAAACAGAATTAAAATGCATTTAATGCTGGCAATAACGTTATGCAAGAAAATCCCCTGTTCCTGCCTCGAAAGCGTCATTTTCTGTGAAAGCAAGCCATGCAACCCCTTTCATTGGGAATTCTTGCAAAAGCATGCAACGGCAGCAAATGAGCACCAAACAAATGCATGTAATGGTTGCAGCTCAAGCAAGCAGTGCAACCCCTTTCATTGGGAACTCGTGCAAAAGCATGCAATGGCAGCAAATTAAAGCATATAATGCATCATTGGGTTGCAGCTCAAGCAAGCAATGAAAACCATTTCATTGGGAGTTCTTGCAAAAGTGTGAAATTGCAGCAAATTAATGCATATAATGCAGCATTGGATTGCAGCTCAAGCAAGCAATGCAACCCTTTAATTGGGAACGCTTGCAAGAAGTTGCAATTGCAGCTAATTAAAGCATATAATGCAGCATTAGGTTGCAGCTCAAGCAAGCAATGCAACCCCTTTAATTGGGAACGCTTGCAAAAGTGTGCAATTGCAGAAAATTAATGCATATAATGCAGAGTTGGGTTGCAGCTCAAGCAAGCAATGAAAATCCTTTCATTGGGAGTTCTTGCAAAAGTGTGCAATTGCAGCAAATTAAAGCATAAAGAGCAGCATTGGGTTGCAGCTCAAGCAAGCAATGCAACCCCTTTAATTGGGAACTCTTGCAAAAGCATGCAATGGCAGCAAACTAATGCATACAATGCAGCATTGGGTTGCAGCTCAAGCAAGCAATGAAAACTCTTTCATTGGGAATTCTTGCAAAAGCATGCAATGGCAGCAAATTAAAGCATCTAATGCAGCGTTGGGTTGCAACTCAAGCAAGCAATGAAAACTTTTTTATTAGGAGTTCTTGAAAAAGTGTGAAATTGCAGCAAATTAATGCATATAATGCAGCATTGGGTTGCAGCTCAAGAAAGGAATGCAACCCCTTCCATTGGGAATTCTTGCAATCATGCAAGGGCAGCAAATGAGCAGCAAACGAATGCATGCAATGCAGCACTGGGTTGCAGTTCAAGCACACAATGCAACCCCTTCCATTGGGAATTCTTGCAATCATGCAAGGGCAGCAAATGAGCAGCAAACGAATGCATGCAATGCAGCGCTGGGTTGCAGTTCAAGCACACAATGCAACCCCTTTCATTGGGAATTCTTGCAAAGGCATGTAATGGCAGCAAATGAGCAGCAAACTCTTGCTAAGAGAGAAAGAGCCTTTCTTCTGCCTGTATGGCCAGGATGGCTCCATGCCATGCCTTTTTGCAAAGCCTGCAATTTTCCTGGGCAAAGAAGAAAGCATCTTGCTGCAAAACCACAGCCACAGCTGCCTTTTTTGCAACGTGGCACCAGATTTGCTCGAGAGCCAAAAGACTGCCGCCTCCATCATCCCCACTTCCATACCCTACCATTGCGGGCTTTGCACGAACCTTTTTTCCTCGTCGGCCGAAATGGTGAGGCTGGAACAAACGAAGGGGAAAGAAGGAGAGAAAGAGAGAGATTGGCATTGAATTTAGCTCGTTTACATTCACATGGAGGCATGTTTTGAGGACTTGGTGTTGTCCGACCTGCACAATAAACAAACCCAGATCCCGGCTGCAAAGAGCATCCCTCGAGTCTCAAGAATATTTTGCAGCAGAAGGTCTCAATCTAATCCCACAATTATAATAACAATAACAATAATAAGATCTTAATTTTTGGACTGCAACCCCCCAAATCATCCCAAAAGGAGGTTCTGGGAATAATAATAATAACAATAATAATAATAGACCAAAGAGAGGCAACTTTTGCAAGCTCAAGTTCCCAGGTTAACAATCATATTCTATTTTTTTAATTGTGTTTTATCTTTCTATCGCATGCATTTTAATATTTGTATATATGTGCTTTTCATGGGATATATTATAAACAATATTGTTCCCTGCCTTGAGCAGTTAAGAAGCAGTTAATAAATTATTATTATTATTATTGTTATTATTATTATGACCCAGAAACATGGCAAATCCAGTAATATGGGGATCCCAATAACATGGAGAATCCGGTAACATGAGGATCTCAATAAAACATGGAGAAGAACGCTCTGCCCCCAGTTTGACCAGTTTCCCAGCATTGCCTCCCAGTAACATGGGGATTCCTGGAGAATCTCAGTAACAATGGAAACCAGGAACTTGGGGAACCCAATAAAGAATGAAGGAGAACCCTCTGCCCCCAGTTGGACCAGCACTGCCTCCCAGTAACTTGGGGAACCCAGCAATATGGAGATCCCAGTAAAACATAAGAGAACCCAGTAACACGAGGATTCCAGGCAGATCCCAGTAACGATGGAAGCCAGAAACACAGGGAACCCATTAATGACATCCCAGTAAAACTTAAGAGAACCCTCTGTCCCTGGTTTGACCAGCACCCCAGTATTGCATCTTAGTAATGTAGGGAAACCAGTAACATGAGGAACCCATTAAAAGGGGAAACCAGTAACATAGGGAACCCATTCAGATGGGAAACCAGTAACATAGAGCACCCATTAAGATGGGAAACCAGTAACTTAGAGAAACCAGTAACATGAGAAACCCATTAAAAGAGGAAACCAGTAACTTGGGGAAACCAGTAACATAGGGAACCCATTAGGCTGGGAAACTAGTAACATAGGGAAACCAGTAGCACAAGGAACCTATTGAAATGGGAAACCAGTAACTTAGGGAAACCAGCAACATGGGGCACCCATTGAGATGGGAGACCAATAACATGGGAACACACTGAGATGGGAAACCAGTAACTTAGAGAAACCAGTAACATGAGGAACCCATTAAGAGGGGAAACCAGTAACATAGGGAAACCAGTAGCATAGGAACCCATTAAGAGGAGAAACTTAACTTAGGGAACTTAGGAAACCCACTGAGGTGGGAAACCAGTAACAAAGGGAAACCAGTAACTTGGGGAACCAACTGAGAGGGGAAACCAGTAACATAGGAACCCACTGAGATGGGAAACCAGTAACAAAGGGAAACCAGTAACTTGGGGAATCCATTGAGATGGGAAACCAGTAACATAGAAACCCATTATGATGGGAAACCAGTAACACGAGGAACCCATTAGGCTGGGAAACCAGTAACATAGGGAACCCATTGAGATGGGAAACCAGTAATTGTGGGAAACCAGCAACATAGGGAACCCATTGAGATGGGAAACCAGTAACTTAGGGAAACCAGTAACGTAGGAACCCATTAGGAAGGGAAACCAGTAACGTGGGGAAACCAG
Organism: Anolis sagrei; assembly: GCF_037176765.1. Lineage (NCBI taxonomy): Eukaryota > Metazoa > Chordata > Lepidosauria > Squamata > Anolidae > Anolis > Anolis sagrei. The sequence goes on from NC_090034.1 coordinate 109,853,854, forward strand.
TGGATGGTCCCCAGTGGCTGCTCTGCGGGGTCCAGCTTCCTCTTTGTGCAAACTCACCGGTACTTCAGCCCCATCGTCACTTTGCAAAAAGGCAAGGGAGCCCCTCGGCATGGTCTGCACGGCGCAATGAGGATCGGAACAACAACAACAGATACGGAGAGAGCCCGACAGGCAGCGGCAGCGGCGGCTGAAGTCGGAGTCAGGAAATGGGTCTGTGGGGGGGCCGGGAGGGCGCTTATAGCCCCACAGCGGATGATGCAAGAGGAGGCAATCCCCTCCCACAGCTGGATCCCATTAAAGTATGCAACACAATTTTGGAACATGCTCCGTTCCTGGCTCGGAAGCCCCATTTCCTGTTTGATTACGCTGTCCTTGCTTTGGAAGGAGTCATTCTCCTCCCGTAACATCGTTTTTGGGGCTGCCACAACGTTGCATCAGCTGAGACTCAACGAGAGAGTCTTTGAAAAACTATGGCAATATGCGCTGCAGGGTGATGTCCCTCCCGCAAAGACAAAGTTGGTGTAGTTTGATGCACTTTCCCCATGTTTTTATGATAGAACCAATCAGGAATTGACATTGATAATCCAAGATGGATGGTCTCTCCCTGTTTTGCAGAAGGGGGTCCGACTGGATGACCTTTGGGGTTCCCATCTACATTGAATGCATGAATATCTTCTATATTCAATGCACAAATATCTAAAACGAGTGCCGGCATTTGCTCTTTGGAGGTCTTTGATTGGAGGTCTAATTCACTCACCACACCGTCAAATCTATCCTCAATATTATTATTCCTCCTATACAGATCTTCCGTATAGTCTCACCACCTTCTCTTGATGTCTTCAGCTTCTGTTAGGTCCTTGCCAACAGTTCACCTGGGATCCTGTCATCTCCTGCTGCCTTGTTGCTAGCAATGCTTCTTAAGGCCCATTCCACCTCACTCCTCAGGATGTCTAGTTCTAATTCACTCACCACACCGTCAAAACTCTCCTTGATATTATTATCCTTCCTATACAGATCTTCCGTATAGTCTCACCACCTTCTCTTGATGTCTTCAGCTTCATTTAGGTCCTTGCCAACAGTTCAGCTGGGATCCTGTCGTCTCCTGCTGCCTTGTTGTTAGCAATGCTTCTTAAGGCCCATTCCACCTCACTCCTCAGGATGTCTGGTTCTAATTCACTCACCACACCATCAAAACTATCCTCAATATTATTATTCCTCCTATACAGATCTTCCGTATAGTCTCACCACCTTCTCTTGATGTCTTCAGCTTCTGTTAGGTCCTTGCCAACAGTTCACCTGGGATCCTGTCATCTCCTGCTGCCTTGTTGCTAGCAATGCTTCTTAAGGCCCATTCCACCTCACTCCTCAGGATGTCTAGTTCTAATTCACTCACCACACCGTCAAAACTATCCTTGATATTATTTTCCTTCCTATATACTGATATTCTGCATAGTCTCGCCACCTTCTCTTGATCTCTTCAGCTTCTGTTAGGTCACTGCCATCTTTATTTTTAAGGCCCATTCCACCTCCCTCCTCAGGATGTCTGGTTCTAATTCACTCCCCTCACAGTCAAAACTATTCATGTAATGTATGAATATCTAAAATGAGAGTAGGCTGTCATTCTTTGGAGGTCTTTAAACAGACAGATTCGATGGAAAAAAGGGGCTGGACTGGATGACCTCTGGGGTTCCCGTCTACATTTAATGCATGCATATCTAAAACAATAGATAGTGGGCTTTGGTTCTTCGGAGGCCTTCAAACACAGGGCTTGGATGGTGTTTCCCTGGCAAAAATGGGTTGGACTAGATGACCTTAAGAGTTCCATTCTGCATTTAAAATGGTAGATGGTAGGTTTTTGCGGGGAGGGGCTGGTCTGGATGGCCCCTGGGGGCCCCACTCACTGCATCTCCTCCAGCCGGGCCAGCAGGAACTCGGCCAGCTGCTTCTGCTTAGCCTCCCGGATGCCCCGGTCCTTGGTGCGGTAGCTCTCCAGCTCAAACAGCTCCGACTCCCCCGGCGTCATGCCCATCTTGCGCTTCTCCCTGCAGCAAAGGGGGCAAAGGGCAAGGAATGTGGACTGGCCACCTCAACATCATCCCAAAGGCATTGCACCATATAACACAACTTAGGGGGGGAAAACAATTGCATCCAGACCTGAAGTCTTCCAGTTGCCGTGCAATCTCCGGATCTTGGAAATTCTGGATTTCCTGCAAGTATTTCCGCTGCTGGTCATCGGGGATCAGCTCTGGTCGGGTCCGATCTGCAACGAGAAAGGAGATTTTCCCTGGGAAATTTGCATGTTGCATTTTGGATGCAATTAGCAGACCAATGCAGATCCAAAGGAGTGCAGAGGAAAGACTGTGTGTACTTCTTCAAAGGATTTGCATGTTGCATCCAGTATTATGCAATTAGCAGACCAATGCAATGCAAAACCAAACCAAACAAAAGGAGTGCAGAGACAACAATGTGTATACTTCTTTACAGAATTTGCATGTTGCACCCAGTATGCAATTAGCAGACAAATGCAATGCAAAACAAAACAAAACGCGTACAGAGACAACAATGTTTATACTTCTTTACAGAATTGGCATTTTGCATTTAGAATGCAATTCAGAGACATATGCAATAAAGCCTAAGGAGTGCAGAGAAAATATGGTGTATACTTCATAAAAGAATTTGCATGTTGCATCCAGTATGCAATTAGCAGACCAATGCAATGCAAAACAAAACAAAAGGAGTGCAGAGACAACAATGCATATACTTCTTCACAGAATTTGCATTTAGGATGCAATTCAATGACAAATGCAACATAAAGCCAAAGGAGTGCAGAAAAAAAGATGGTGCATGCTTCATAAAAGAATTTACATGTTGTGTTTAGGATGCAATTAGCAGACCAATGCAATTTAAACCAAAAGATTGCAACGAAAAGGCAAAGAATTGGAGTTTTTCCACCTTGCAATTTGCATGTTGCATTTGGCATGCAATTAGTAAACAAATGGCGTTTAAACAAAAAGGAGTGCAGAGAAAAGACTGCATAATCTTAAAAGAATTTGCATTGTGCATCCAGGATGCAATTTGCATACAAATGCAATTTAAATCAAAAGGTTTGCAGGAAAAAGAATGTGGGCTCGCTCTGCAAAGAAAAGGGAGGAATGGGAATTTTCCTTCCTTGAAGTTTGCAGGTTGCATTCAGGATGCAATTAGTAACAAATGCTGTTTCAAGCCAAACAAATGCAATTGAAACCAAAAGGGAAATAATGTGCAGAGATATTCAACATAAGGTTGGTGCAAAAGTCAAGACTCTGAGAAGTCATGAGGACTACAAACTTGCTTCTCCTTCTCAAGTGGGAAAAATTGAATTTTCCCAGAATTATTGCCCAATCTGACCCATAAGAGGCTCCTGTTCCGAACGCACAATTCTCTGCCAATTTGGAATCCCTGTTTTCTGAAAACTCTCTTGTTGCCACGTCATAAAAGGCGCCTGGGAAAGGTTCCCAAAGCCACAATTGCTATGCGCTTCCTTTTCGCAGCCGGCTTCCTGAGCGCCCAGAAGGGAATTCTTGCTGCTATATTTGTCCAGAAGCAAAAACACAAAGACACTAAAAGGATTGCACTGGACAAAGAGCCAGAAAAAAGGCTTCAAGCACTCGAAATAAACACAAAGGAGCCATCGGAGGCTCTTCCAAAGGGATTTCTGGGCATTGCCCTGCAATTATTTAGATGCCAGTTTGGCAGAGAAGAAGCCAAACTTGCAAACAGCCCTTGGCAAGGTTTCCGGGTTGGTGCAAATTTGGAATTTTAAGTAGACTAGTGCAATGTCCATGCATATAATATTTACATGGACCTTTGCAGCAATGCAATGCAGGGGCTGGACTAGATGGCCTTTGGGACCCTTCTGAGTTGGTGGAAATTTGGAATCTTAAGTAGAATAGTGCAATGCCCATGCATATAATATTTACATGGACCTTTGCAGCAATGCAATGCAGGGGCTGGACTAGATGGCCTTTGGGGTCCCTTCTGAGTTGGTGCAAATTTGGAATCTTAAGTAGATTAGTGCAATGCCCATGCATATAATATTTTCATGGATCTTTGCAGCAATGCAATGCAGGGGCTGGACTAGATGGCCTTTGGGGTCCCTTCTGAGCAAATTTGGAATCTTAAGTAGAATAGTCAATGCCCATGCATATAATATTTACATGGAGCTTTGCAGCAGTGCAATGCAGGGGCTGGACTAGATGATCTTTGGGGTCCCTTCTTCCTCCCTCCCTCTTGCATAGGAAAGCAATGCAGCCTTTGATATAATTATTTCAATTACTGTATATACTCAAGTAGAAGTCAAACTGAATATAAGCCGAGGGAAAAACTGAGAAAACTTATTGACTTGAGTATAAGCTAAGGGTGGGAAATGGTCAATTTCAAAATAAAAATAGATTGCAATAAAATTACATTAATTAAGTTGAATGTTTTTAAATGTTTACATAAATCTTTAATTTAAAATAAGACCGACGAACTTTGATTAAACTATTATTCTAACCTTTTTCTGTGTAAATGTGCTTACACATCCCTTCCAATAATAATAGAGTAAAAATAATAATTTAATAATAAAATAAAATAAAATAAATGTAATAATAATAATAAATAGAATAAATGTTATCAAACAACAATAGAGTAAAATAATGTTAATGTAATAATACCAATAATAGAGTAAAATAATACATGTAATAATAACAACAATAATAAAGTAAAGTAATAAATGCAATAATAATAGAGTAAAATAAATGTAATAAATAATACCTATAATAATACCTATAATAGAGTAAAATAATACATGTAATAATAACAATAATAAAGTAAAATAATAAATGTAATAATACCAAAAATAGAGTAAAATAATAAATGTAATAATAATAAATAAATAATAAATGTAATAATAAATAATAAATGTAATAATAATAGAGTAAAATAAATGTAATAAAATAATAGAGTAAAATAATGTAATGTAATAATACCAGTAATAGAGTAAAATAATATATGTAATAATAACAAGAATAATAAAGTAAAATAATAAATGTAATAATAATAAATTGAGTAAAATAAATGTAATAAAATAATAGAGTAAAATAATACATGTAATAATAATAATAAATAGAGTAAAATAATGTAAAAGAGGTATTACCAATAACAGAGTAAAATAATGCATGTAATAATAATAACAAGAATAATAAAGTAAAATAATAAATGTAATAATAATAATAATAATAAATAGAGTAAAATAAATCTAATAAAATAATAGAGTAAAATAATAAATGTAATAATAATAAATAGAGTAAAAATAATGTAAATAAAGTATTACCAATAACAGAGTAAAATAATACATGTAATAATAACAACAATTATAAAGTAAAATAATAAATGCAATAATAATAATAATAATAATAAATAGAGTAAAATAAATGTAATAAAATAATAGAGTAAAATAATGTAAATGTAATAATACCAATAAATGTAATAAAAATAATACTAATAACAGGGTAAAATAATAAATAACTTTGACTCGAGTATAAGCTGAGGGGAGCTTTTTCAGCCTAAAAACTAGGCTTATGCTCGAGTCTATACAGTAATCTGTCACTGCGGAGTTGTTGGGGGGAAAACTCCTTCCAAAATGCTGAAGTGTCTAAATGCCAATCCCCCTCCCCTGAAAAATGCAAACCACTTGGAAGTTTGCTCCAGGAAATTCCCTTGGAATACTTCTTGCTTGAGAGTTTTGCAGGACATTCTTTTAGAGAAAATGCCAGCTGCAATTGCCCATTGTGGACACTAGATGGCACCAAGCGTCTTTGGGACTGGCTGCCCAGTTCTCCTCCCTGAAGGTCCAGCCTGGGCCAAAGAGTGACCTCACCCCTGGCAGCAGCTGGACACACGCCCGGGACTCCTCCCTGTTGCAAGAAACGGAGTGTGCAGGCGTGATATGATAGGTTTGGGTATGAATGGAAGGTGCATGGATGGAGTGAATCATTTTGGAGACACTATTCTAAAATATTAAGGGACCTGCAACGATTGCCTGCTTGCTGAGACTGTAATGCAAAGTCCTGGGACTCCCAGGGTCCCGTCGTAGCGTTCAGCAGCAGCAATCAAAAGCAGTGTCAAAGTGCATGAGTTGCCCAGTGTGGCTGATGCATCCAGATAGAAAACTCACAGGGAAAAAAGGGGCACCCCATGGGAGGAAAACGAGGCAGTTGCACTTACCCAACTCGAACTGCACAGCGGTGGGAACAGGGACCCTCAGCAACTGCAGAAAAAGGGAGAGAGCACAATCAAGGGGTGCACTGAGGAACAGGCTGCAAAATCCTTTAGAGATATATACATACAAACACATATACATACAGACACATATACATAGACATACACACACATACATAAATACATATATACATACAAACGCATATATATACACATACACATAAACATACATACACATATACATACACACATACATTAACACAAATATATACACATATATACGTATACACATATACATACATACATACACATATACATTCGCACAAATATACATATACACATAATACATACACATATATACATATATACACACATAAAGGTTGGTAAGGGTAGTCCCCTGACATTAAGTCCAGTCATGTCTGACTCTGGGGTGTGGTGCTCATCTCCATTTCTAAGCCAAAGAGCCGGCGTTGTCCATAGACACCTCCAAGGTCATGTGGCCAGCATGACTGCATGGAGCGCTGTTACCTTCCCGCCGGAGCAGTACCTATTGATCTACTCACATTTCCATGTTTTTGAACTGCTAGGTTGGCAGAAGCTAGTGCTGACAGCGGAAGCTCACGCCGCTCCCCGGAATCGAACCTGTGACCTTTCAGTCAACAAGCTCAGCAACTCAGTGCTTTAACCCACTGCGCCACCGAGGGCTCCCATATATACATATACACATATACATATATACACATATACATATGCACAAATATACATACACACATACACATACACATATATACATATACACATATATACATATACACATACATACACATATGCACACATACACATACATACATAAACACATATATACACACAAATATACATTGACACATATATACATACACACATATACATACACACACATATACACATATACATACACACATATAAGCACATACATACATACACACATATACATACATAAACACATATATACATACACATACATATACACATATACATACACACATACATAAACACATATATGCATACACACATGTATACGTATACACATATATACGTAAACACATATACATACACACATACATACACATATATACATACACGCGTATATGTATACACATATACATACATATACATACACACAAATATAATACACACATATACATATATACACACACATACATATATAGAGAGAGAGAGGTAGGGGTGCGATTGTCAGAACGGAAACAGCAACAAAAGGAAGTGGTTTCAAGGAGGAAATAAGTCGTAACAAAGAGGGAGGAGCCATTCGCACGGACAGCAAGTTAAGCATATGTACATACATACATACATATATATAGAGGGAAAGAGAGCTTCATTTTATCTATTACTATACTGGTGAAATGGGAGTCAAAACGGTGCGTCTGCACTGTGGAACGGATGCAGTTTGGCGCCACTTTAATGCCCTTTGACTTTTAACTGCCCTGGCTTAATGCTCAAAAGGGAAACTACAACTCCCATCATCCCATAGCACGGGTTCAAAGCGAGGCCAAACTGCATTGACTCAACAGTGTTAGGTGCGCCCAAAGAGTAAGAAGCAAAGGGTGCTGGGAAGGAGGAAGCATTGTTTGTTTATTTATTTGTTGTTGTTTACTGACCCCGGCTTTGTCCAAAAACATGTGGCAGAATTCGACAAACTGCTTCTTGGCTTCTTTGGGTCCCAAGCGGTTGAGGATGAGGTCCGCGTGAAGGGAGCAGAGCTGCATCATAAACAGAATAAACATGATAATAATAGTAATGATAGTAATAATAATGACTTAATTAAGACTTCTGGTTGTGGGAGTTGAAGTCCAAAACACCTGGAGGGACGGCCAAACTTGGCCCATGCCTGATCTAGATCTATCATCTCTTTACCTTTATCATCTCTATGGCTGGATGGCCATCTGTCGGGAGGGATCGAATTGTGTCTTCCTGCCTGGTAGAAGCACAGAAGGAGTAGATGGCCTTTGGAGTTCCCTTCCAACTTTAGGATATTATGATCCAGATCTATCATCTCTTTATCTTTATCATCTCTATGGCTGGATGGCCATCTGTCGGGAGGGATCGAATTGTGTCTTATTCCCAGGCAGAAGCAGGGTCATAGAGATTATGATCTAAATCTATCATCTCTTTCTCTCGATCATTTGCATGGCCATCTTTATCTATGGCTAAATGGGCATCTGTCGGGAGGGATCGAATTGTGTCTTATTCCCACTCAGAAGCACAAAAGGAGAAGATGGCCTTTGGGGTTCCCTTCCCAACTCTAGGATACTATGATCTAGATCTGTCATCTCTTTATCTCGACCATCTGCATGGCCATCTTTATCTATGGCTAGATGGCCATCTTCCAGGAGGGATTGAATTGTGTCTTATTACCACGCGGAAGCAGGGTGGGACTGGATGGCCTTTGGGGGTTCCCTTCCAACTGTAGGATACTATGATCTAGATCTATCATGTTTCTCTCGATCACCTGCATGGCCATCTTTATCTATGGCTAGATGGCCATCTTCCGGGAGGGATTGAATTGTGTCTTATTACCACACAGAAGCAGGGTCAGACTAGATGGCCTTTGGGGTTCCCTTCCAACTCTAGGATACTATGATCTAGATGTATCATCTGTTTATCTTTATCATCTCTATGGCCATCTATCTAATGCTGGATGGCCATCTGTTGGGAGGGATCGAATTGTGTCTTACCAGGCGGAAGCAGGGTCCGACTAGATGGCCTTTGGGGGTTCCCTTCCAACTCTAGGATACTATGATCTACATCTATCATTTATTTCTCTCGACCGTCTGCATGGCCATCTTTATCTATGGCTAGATGAGCATCTGTTGGGAGGGATCGAATTGTGTCTTATTCCCAGGCGGAAGCAGGGTTGGACTAGATGGCCTTTGAGGGTTCCCTTCCCAACTCTAGGATACTATAGTTCTCTGTACATTTTCCCCCTGTTTACATCTGATGCAGGGAAGAATGCAAAATGACACAAACAAACAAGCAAACACGTAAACAAACACCAGTAAACAAACAAGCCAACGCACCACGGGGCTGGAGTCGAACTGGAGGACGACATGCTGCAGGAAGGCCATCAGGTAGGTCGGGTGGGACTTGAGCACCTTCAGGCTCTGGAACAGGCCGCTCTGGGCCTCCGGGTTCTGGAACTGAAAGGGTTAAAACGGGGGGATTTGCAGTTTTGCTAAGGACACATCCAAACAGTAGAATGCAGGCAGCACAAGGCAATGGAATCCCTGGGATTTGTAGTTTCACTAAGGGACACAGCTGAATAGCATAAGGCATGCAGCAAAAGGATGTTTGATCCCTGGGATTTGTAGTTTTACTAAGGGACACATCTGAATAGCACAAGGCATGCAGTGCGAGACAAATTGTATCCCTGGGATTTGTAGTTTCACTATGGGACACATCTGAATAGCACAAGGCATGAAGCACAAGGCTATATGATCCCTGGGATTTGTAGTTTTGCTAAGGGACACATCTGAATAGCGGAATGCACGGAGCACAAAGCAATGGGATCCTTGGGATTTGTAGTTTTGCTAAGCAACACATCAGAGCAGTGTAATGCATGCAGCATAAACTTACTGGATCCCTGGGATTTGTAGTTTTACTAAGGAACAGATTGCGCAGTGGAATTTAAACAGTGCAAGGCTAGTGCATCCCTGGAATTTATAATTTTACTAAGGGCACATCTGCTCGGTGGGATGCAGGCAGCGAAAGTCAATGGAATTCCTGGGATTTGTAGTTTGCCAAGGCCTTTTCTTTTCTCCACCAAGGGAAACCCAAGTACGACTCTCATCACCCCTTGGCCTTGAGCCTTGGAAATTCCAAGCGGGGCTCAACCGCATTCTTTCTGCAGTGTAGTAAATCTAGAGTGGGATCGAAGTGTGATAACTATGTGGTGCGGACGCTTCACTCACGGGCTCGATGTCGTTTTCGAAATCCTCGTCTTCGGCGCCGATGATGGCCATGGCGGAGCCGCTCCGAGCACCAAGCGCTGGGTTCTGTGTGGGAGAAAAGGAAGGAGCCATTATTGTTATGTAAGAGTTTGGATGGCCATCTGTCGGGAGAGATTGGGTTGGGTCTTCCTTTTTGGCAGATGGGGTTAGACTGGATGGTCTTTAGGGGCCCCTTCCAAATCTAGGATCCTATTATTATTATTATTATTATTATTATTATTACGTCAGAGTATGGATGGCCATCTGTCATTTATCATCAAATAAAATAAGAATTTGGATGGCCATCTGGCCTTTAGGGGCCCCTTCCAACTCTAGGATCCTATTATTATTGTTATTATTATTATTATTATTATTATTATTATTATTAAGTAATAGTTTGGATGGCCATCTGTCGGGAGGGATTGGATTGGGTCTTTCTTTTTGGCAGATGGGGTTAGACTGGATTGCCTTTGGGGGGCCTACCAACTCTAGGATCCTATAATAATAATAATTATTATTATTATTATTATTATTATTATCATTATTATTATTATTCAGACTCATCAAATAAAATAAGAGTTTGGATGGTCATCTGTCGGGAAGGATTAGATTGGGTCTTTCTTTTTGGCAGATGGGGTTAGACTGAATGGCCTTTGGGGGGCCCTTCCAACTCTAGCATCCTATAATAATAATAATAATTATTATTATTATTATTATTCAGACTCATCAAATAAAATAAGAGTTTGGATGGCCATCTGTTGGGAGGGATTGCATTGGGTCTTCATTTTTGGCAGATGGAGTTAGACTGGATGGCCGTTGGGGGTCCCTTCCAACTCTAGGATCCTATTATTATTATTATTACGTAAGAGTTTGGATGGCCATCTGTTGGGAGGGATTGGGTCTTCCTTTTTGGCAGATGGGGTTGGACTGGGTGGCCTATCGGGACCCCTTCCTACTCTAGGATCCTATTATTATTATTATTGTTATTATTATTATTATTATTATTATTATTAAGTCAGAGTTTGGATGGCCCTCTATCAGGATGGATTGGATTGGGTCTTCCTTTTTGGCAGATGGGGTAAGACTGGGTGGCCTTTAGGGGCCCCTTCCAACTCTAGGATCCTATTATTATTATTATTATTATTATTATTATTAAGTAAGAGTTTGGATGGCCATCTGTTGGGAGGGATTGGATTGGGTCTTCCTTTTTGGCAGATGGGGTTGGACTGGATGGCCTTTGGGGGTCCATTCCAACACTAGGATTCAACCATCGTCATCACCATTGCTTTGGATAAGGATGGCATCTCCTTCTCTGGAGGCTTTGCAGAAGATTGGATAGCTATCTGCCAGGAGGGCTTTGATGGTGCCTTCTTTCATGGGGGAAGAGGGCTGGACTAGATGGCCTTTGGGGGACCCCTTACAAAATATAGGATTCTTTGTTTTAGTTGGTAAATGGTTAATATTAGAAATATGGAGCAGAGGAAATCGACTGCTCTCTCTTCAGAGGAAAGGGTGAGTAAACTGATAGGGGCACCCAAAGGTCATCTAGTCCAGACTCCCAGCCAATTGATGGGACCCATATCGAATGTACTGCACCTCCCATTGGATCTTTATCTTGCAAGCTATGATGCCCCTCTGCAAATACTCACCCCGTTGAAGCCTTCCTCCAGCTCCATCCTCTTTGGGGCTTTTGGGGAACGAGACCCCCAGGAATGTGGTCAAGGGCCCCAAGGGCCCCGGGCTGGGATTAGGTCTTCAACCTGGCAGTGTGGAAAAGGCCGAGAATTAGTCCACTGGAAGTGAAGGGCTGCAATGGGAAAGTTGGGAGGAAAGTTTGAAAAAGTTTGGGAAAGTCTGAAAAAATTTCACAAGTTTGGGAAACTGAAAAAGTTTGGACAAGTTTGAAAATATCTGAGAAGGTCTGAAAATATTTGAGAAAGTTTTGGAAAGTTTGGGAATTTTTTAAAGAAAGTTTGGAAATGTCAGGAAAAATTTGAAAAAAATTATGCAAGTTTGAGAACATTTGGGATAGTTGGGGAAAGTGAAAAAGTTAAAAAGTTTAGGAAAGTTTGAAAAAGTTTGGAAGCTTTGAATAAGTTTGGAAATGTTTGGAAAAGTTTGGAAATTATGAATAAGTTTGGGAAAGTTTGAATAAGTTTGGGAAAGTCTGAAAAAGTTTGAGAAAGTTCAGCAAAGTGCAAGGAAGTTTGGAAATTGTTGAATAAGTTTGGGAAAGTGAAAAAGTTTGAGAAAGTTTAGGAAAGTTTGAGAAAGTCTGGAAAATTTTGAATAAGTTTGGGAAAGTTTGGAAATGTTTGAAAACGTTTGGAAGATTGTGAATAAGTTTGGGAAAGTTTGAATAAGTTTGAGAAAGTTTAGGGAAGTGTGAGAAAGTCTGGGAAATTTTGAATAAATTTGGGAAAGTTTGGAAATGTTTGAAAAAGTTTAGAAGATTGTGAATAAGTTTGGGAAAGTTTAAATAAGTTTGAGAAAGTTTGGGAAAGCATGAAAAAGTTTGGAAAAGTTATTTTTGTGGGACTAGAATAACTAAGGTTTTGGAGGAACACTTTAATAATAATGTAATATAATAATATAACAATCATAGTGACGATGTAATAATAATAATAATAATAATAATGTAATGCAGTCACTATAATTCACAACTGATTTCTCCCGAAAACCCAAATATTATCTTTCTATTTCCCCCTTCTATTTATTAATTTTAATGCAGATGCTGCAATTCACAATCATCCAAAGTAACCCACATTGAAAAAGAAAAAGTGCACAAACAAAAGGGAGAAAGATATACAGTATACATGTAATATATATATTTATAGTGATTTTTCACAGCAACATTGTATTGTTATAAATTCTAAGTCCTGCAAAAAAACAATGTTTCCCTTTTCTTTCTTCCTCTGTTCCTTGTTTTTATTGCAGGCAGTCTAATTGCCACCAAAGTAACCAACTTGCAAAAAAGGAAGAGAGGAAAATGTGCATAAACAGGTTTGTTTTCCTTGGTGCGTGCACAAAGCCCGACGCCATTGCAAAACATTCGTGGAAAGCAAAGAATACAGCAATGTATAGGGTCCTGTTGGACTACAAATCCCATCATGCTTCACCACTGCCTGCCTGGGGATAATGGGAGATGGGATATGGAACCCAATGTGTTGAGCAGATGTTTCAAAGAACAGCAATGATAATAATAATAATAATAATAATAATAATAATACATTATTAATTAATGTTAGGGTCCACAAATTCACGATAGTATTGTGAAAGGGACCCCCAAAGGCCATCTAGTCCACCCCATTTCCTACTAGACGGGGAGACACACCTAAAACCCTCCAGAAAGATGGCCAACTGATGTTTGAAGACCCTCCCCCAAAAAAGCAAAGTTGGCTATTCTTTTGAGATAGTAGATCCCATTAGATATGGAGGGCACCCCAAAGGCCATCTAGTCCAACCTACTTCTCCCAAGCAGGAAGACACAACCAAAGCCCTCTCAACAAATGCCCAACTGATGTCTGAAGACCCCCCAAAAAAGCAAAGTTGGCTATTCTTTTGAGATAGTATATATCTCATTAGTTATGGAGGGCACTCAAAGGGCCATCTAGTCCAACCTACTTCTGCCAAGCAGGAAGATACAACCAAAGCCCTCTCAACAGATGCCCAACCGATGTCTGAAGACCCCCCCCCCAAAAAACGCAAAGTTGGCTATTATTTTGAGATAGTAGATCCTATTAGATATGGAGGGTACCCCAAAGGCCATCTAGTCCAACCTACTTCTGTCAAGCAGGAAGACACAACCAAAGCCCTCCCAACAGATGGCCATCTAACCAATGTTTGAAGACCTCAAAAGAAGCCCTTTAAGAAAGTATATCAATGGAGAGGACTGGAGCAGTATATCCCATTTAAATACAAAGGGCCACCCAAAGGTCATCTAGACCAACATTTTTTTTTTTTGCCATTTAAGAAGCAACTAAAGCCTTCCTGACAGATGACCATCCAGCTGATGTTTTAAGCCCCCCAAAGTCCACAATTTGAGGTGGGGGAAGTATATCCTATTCAAATACAGAGGGTCACCCAAAGATCATCTAGTCTAACCCCGTTTTGCAATTCAAGAAGGTGCAACGAAAACCTTCCTGACAGTTGGCCATCCAACCCTCTCTATTTGAAGGCTTCCAAAGAAGTCCACCATTTTTTTGAGGCAGTATATCCCATTTAAAAACAGAGGACCATCTAGAGTTCATCTAGACCAACTCTTTTTTGCCATTCAAGATGCAACTAAAGTCCTCCCGACAGATGACCATCCAAGCAATGTTTGAAGACGCCAAAAGGAGTCCATCTTTTTTTTGGGAAGGCATATCCCATTAGATATGGTGAGCATCCCAAAGATCATCTAGTCCAATCCCACTTTGCTATCCAAGAAAGGTCAACCAAAACCCTTCCAACAGATGGCCATCCAACCAATGATTGAAGACTCCAAAAGAAGTCCACCATTGTTTTTGAGAAGGTACATCTCATTAGATATGGAGAGCACCCCAAAGGTCAACTAGACCAACCCTTTTTACATGAAAGATGGCCCTCCAGCCTTAAATTTTCAAACCCACCAAAGAAGGTTAACAGTGAAGCATTTCTCCTGACTCTCCTTTTTCCAGACTTTGCAAAAAAATTGTTGGTTTGTTTTTCCAGGTCAAGGTATAGGAGGCCTTTGTGCCCAAAAGAGGTGGAGAAGGTCTTGCAGAACACAGAGTGTGGCATTCAACGGGTTGGTTGGTTGGTTGGTTGGTTACTCAGAGGTTCCGGCTGCAAAAAGGAGGACAAAGAGGCCTCTGAGCCTGAATCACCCAGAAGGAAAGACTGGCACCCAAGTAAGGCGGGACAACACACCGTTGCAACAACGCCCCGTTTTCTGCAATTAGCAGAACAGGCAACACATACACACCAAGGGGAATGAATCCCGGGATTGTAATAGGGATTTAAACATTTATTATTATTATTATTATTATTATTATTATTATTATTATTATTATTGCTGGTTCTCTTCCAAAACGCACAGTGAGACAGTCCCGTTCCTTTGCAAAGAAAAAAACCCACATTTTCGAAGCCTTTTTGCATCATGCAGAGCATTTGCAGCTTGCAAATGGTTTAGGCTGCAGAACAGCAGCTGGGAGTACATTTGGAAGAAAGGGAATGAACTTGATTATTTCTGGAAAATGGGAGAACAAGGGACTCCTTAGAAATCTATCTATCTATCTATCTATCTATCTATCTATCTATCTAAATGCTCTGTTTATTATGAGTGTGTGTATTCCCAAAGTTTGGAAAGTAAACAAAAACCACCACAACAAAAATTAAATAAATTCATCTACATTTAGAATACATATATATATATATATATATATATATATATATATATATATACACACACATACACACACACACACACATGCACACATATATTTGCATGCATACATATAGTTTGAACATTCTATTCCCAAAGTTTGGAAAATAAATAACGATTAAAAAAATTCCTCTATGTTTACAATACACGCGCACACACATAGTATATGTTATGCATATAATTTCCCAAAGTTTGAAAATTCTATTCCCAAAGTTTGAAAAGTAAACAACAACAACAACAACAAAATAAATTCCTCAACATTTAGAATGTATACACATACATGCATACATACATACAGTATATGTCATGAATATAATTTCCTAAAGTTTGAAAATTCTATTCCCAAAGTTTGAAAAGTAAACAACAACAACAACAACAAAATAAATTCCTCAACATTTAGAATGTATACACATACATGCATACATACATACAGTATATGTCATGAATATAATTTCCTAAAGTTTGAAAATTCTATTCCCAAAGTTTGAAAAGTAAACAACAACTAAATAAATTCCTCAACATTTAGAATGAATATACATATATATATATATATATATATATACACACACACACACATCCATACATACAGTATCTGTTATGCATATACTTTCCCAAAGTTTGAACATTTTATTCCCAAAGTTTGGAAAATAAATAACAACAAAAATTAAATAAATTCATCTACATTTAGAATATCTACAGACAGACAGAGAGAGGGTATATTATCCCAAAGTTTGAAAATTCTATTCCCAAAGTTGGAAAAGTAAACAACAACCACCACAACGACAATTAAATAAATTCATCTACGTTTAGAATACACACACACACATAGTATATATTATGCATACTATTTCCCAAAGTTTGAAAATTCTATTCCCAAAGTTTGGAAAGTAAATAATAACCACCACAACTAAATACATTCCTAGATGTTTTATATATATATATATATATATACACACACACACACACACACACACACACGTACACATACATACATAGTATATGTTATGCATATAATTTCCCATAGTTTGAAAATTCTTTTATATAATAATTCATATAATTTATAATAATTCATATAATAATGCATATAATTTCCCAAAGCTTGAAAATTATTTTATATAATAATATAATATAATATATCTATATCAATAAAAATGTAATGTTCGTTTGTGGGATTAACACAACTCAAAAACCACTTGACCAATTGACACCAAATTTGGACACAAGACCCCTCTCAGACCAATGGTGACCATCACTCATAGAAACACTGGAAAACACAGCGGAAGGGACTTAAAAAGCCAAAAAACAAAAATTGCATTACAACACATGAGCAAAACCACATACACACAAACATACATATATACAAATATACACAAATATATATACACACACAAAACACATATGCACAGACTGGGCTACAGCAATATGTGGAAGGGATGTCTAGTAATAATAGTAGTAATAATAATAATAATTCAAATGCATTGCATCTGCAGTTTGCAACGAGCCACAGAATAGATGGGATTTGCAGTTTCAACAAAAGCGACCGATGCAAAGGATGCAACGCTTGGACAGGAATCGTTTGGGTGCATCCGCACTGCAGAATGTAATGCCGTCTTGCACTGTTTTAACGTCCGCGGCTCCACAAATACTCCCAGCAGTTGTAGTTTCACAAGGTCTCCAGCCTCCACTGCCAAAGAGGGCTGATGCCCCACTAAAACTACAACTCCTGGGGTCCCATAGCATGGGAACGCTATGTAATGTTTGAAAAATGGTCTGTTGCTGCTTTTGAAAGTGTTATTTCCTGTTTGAAGGCAAGCACATGTTGTTGCCTGTTGCACAAAAGCACCGGTGTTTGTTTGCTGGTATATGTGTGTACACATATGTATATGTAGATAATGCACGCATGGTCCTGTCAAGGGACGCACCTGCCTTCCTCTCCCTTCTTCCTGCCCCAAAAGCAGAAGTAGAATGAGAGTAAATACACAAAGCAAGCAGACACCGGTTTCCTGGAGCCGGAAGTGAGACAAACAGGCATTTTACTTCTATCTGCCATAGAAGCATTGAATCCTAGAGTCAGAAGGGGCCCCCAGAGGCCATCCAGTCCAGCCCCTTTCTGCTATAAGGGAAGGCACAATCCGATCCCTCCTGATGGATGGCCAACCAGCCTCTGTTGAAAACCCTCCCAGCAAGAAATAATATAATCACTGAATCCTAGAGTCAGAAGGGAACCCCAGAGGCCATCCAGTCCAGCCTCATAGGCCATAACTGAGGATAATACCTGCTATGAATACTAACAGACAAGCTTACAATATTTCAATGTCTGCTGGGCATACTAATACATATAACTGCAATATTTCGATGTCTGCTCTGCATAGGAATTGACAGGCTTGCAATATCTGCTACGCATACTCACGGACAGGCTTGCAATACTGCAATGTCTGCTACGAAAACTAATACACATGCTTGCAATATTTTAATGCCTGCTATGCAAATAAATAGACATGCTTGCAATCTTGGCTATGCATACATAATAGACATCCTTGCCATATCTGCTATGCATGCATACTAACAGACAGGCTTGCAATATTGCAATTTATTTATTTTATTTATTTATTTACTTCATTTGTATACCTCTCTTCTCAGCCCTTAGGCGACTCAGAGCGGTTTACAACAATTTAGGTATACACAATACAAAATCATTAAGCATTTAAAAGCAATAGCATCACAAATCATGCAATACGCATGCTAACACACAGGCTTGCAATGTTGCAATGTTGCAATGTCTGCTAGGCATATGAATAGACACCCTTGCAATCTTTGCTGTGCATACTAAAAGACACACGTGCAATATTACAATGTCTGCTCTCAATACCAATACACATGCATGCAATATTTTAATGACTGCTATGCACATGAACAGACGTGCTTGCAATCTTTGTTATGTATACTAATAGGCATCCTTGCAATATCTGCTATGCATGCATACTAGCAGACAGGCTTGCAATATTGCAAGGTCTGTTATGCATACGAATAGACACACTTGCAATCTTTGTTATGCATACTAGCAGATATGCATGCAATAGATGCGGTTGCAATATTACAATGTCTGCTATGAAAACGAATACACATGCTTGCAATATTTTAATGCCTGCTGTGCTATGAATATGTAATAGACATCCTTACAAGATCTCCTAGGTATGCATGCTAACAGATGGGCTTGCAATATTGCAAGGTCTGCTAGGCATACGAATAGACACTCTTGCAATCTTTGCTGTGTATACTAAAAGACACATGTGCAATATTGCAATGTCTGCTAGGCATACGAATAGACACTCTTGCAATCTTTGCTGTGTATACTAAAAGACACATGTGCAATATTGCAATGTCTGCTAGGCATACGAATAGACACTCTTGCAATCTTTGCTGTGTATACTAAAAGACACACGTGCAATATTGCAATGTCTGCTATCAATACCAATACACATGCTTGCAATATTTTAATGTCTTCTATGCAAATGAACAAGCAGGCTTGCAATCTTTGCTATGCATACTAATAGACGGGTTTGCAATATTGCAAGGTCTGCTATGCATACGAATAGACACTCTTGCAATCTTTGTTATGCATACTAGCAGTTATGCATGCAATACTGCAATGTCTGCTATGAATAGAAATAGATTCGGTTGCAATATTGCAATGTCTGCTATGAAAACAAATACACATGCTTGCAATATTTTAATGCCTGCTATGCAAACAAATAGACATGCTTGCAATCTTTGCCATGCATACGTAACAGACGGGGTTGCAATATTGCAATGTCTGATATGCTTGCTAACACACCA
The DNA here is from genome assembly GCF_037176765.1 of Anolis sagrei. Classification (NCBI taxonomy): domain Eukaryota; kingdom Metazoa; phylum Chordata; class Lepidosauria; order Squamata; family Anolidae; genus Anolis; species Anolis sagrei. The sequence continues at coordinate 109,873,318 of NC_090034.1, forward strand.
ACTTGCAATATTGCAATGTCTGCTAGGCATATGAATAGACACCCTTGCAATCTTTGCTTTGCATACTAAAAGACACACATGCAATATTACAATGTCTGCTATCAATACCATTACACATGCTTGCAATATTTTAATGCCTGCTATGCAAACGAATAGACGTGCCTGCAATGCCTGCTATGCATACGTAATAGACGTCCTTACAAGATCTGCTAGGTATGCATGCTAACAGACAGGCTTGCAATATTGCAATGTCTCCTAGGCATACGAATAGACACTCTTGCAATCTTTGTTATGCATACTAGCAGATATGCATGCAATGCTGCAATGTCTGCTAGGCATACAAATGGATACGGTTGCAATACTGCAATGTCTGCTATGAAAACAAATACACATGCTTGCAATATTTTAATGCCTGCCATGCATACATAATAGACATCCTTGCCATATCTGGTATGTATGCATACTAACAGACGGACTTGCAATATTGCAATGTCTGATATGCATGCTAACACAGAGGCTTGCAATACTGCAATGTCTGCTATGCATACGAATAGATTCGGTTGCAATATTGCAATGTCGGCAATGCATCCAAATAGACTGGCTTGCAAGATTGCAATGTTCAGGGTGTTATTCTTTTGGCAACCACAACGCCATAAGGCATGCGCCCCGGGGCCACTTCCTGCCACAAAAAAAGCCTCCATTTTCTTTTGCTGCTTCCTGGAAAGAGCCAGAAAGGAGGCAAAAACCTGCAGAACTACCGTGCGCTTCTGTGCAAAATTGCAATTAGCTTTCTTCATTTCCTTCTGGGCCTCAAGATATCAACCCAAAAAACCCAAACACTCAAAAATAGTATATTATTATGACAATAATCTATCTATACACATAATAAAAGTGAAAATATGTGTGTATATGGCTGGGGTGTCCGCTTACACAGACATGCTTCCACATCCACAAAGAGCTATAACTCCCACTCCTCAGGAGACACCAATGCGCCTCCCTCCAATGACATTGCATGTGATAGCAAGCACCATGAACATGTCCAAGAGCCCACCCAATGTCCTCCACAAATGCCACATTGCCCACCACCCAAGGAAAGGCTTTCATTCGGGGACAAATCCATCCTAGATTGTATGTGTTTCCTCCACCAGAGACATCCCAGTGTTTCTGACTCTCTCCACTGGTGTGGAATTTGCATGTCCCCGCCCACTGCCTCCCCCATAACCCTTTCCTATTACTTTCTATGGCGCACAGCAAATAAAGGAACTGATTAGCAACTGAACATACCGGAGAGGTTTGGGGAGAATTCACCATGACTTAAAGGAGTTGTAGGTCCCAGTGTTCCTTACTCTCTCCATTGGTTTGGAATTTGGAATGGTTTGGAATTTGTATTATTACTATTATTATATCTTCCAATCTCTATGGATACTGGTTAACCCAAAGTCTATTATTATTATTATTATTATTATTATTATTAGTACTTTCCTTCACCACAGACATCCCAGTATTCCTTATTCTCTCCATTGGTTTGGAATTATTATTATTTTTATATCTTCCAATCTCTATGGATTCTTGTTAACTGAAAGTATATTATTATTATTAGTACTTTCCTTCACCACAGACATCCCAGTAATCCTTATTATCTCCATTGGTTTGGAATATGTATTATTATTATTATATCTCCCAATCTCTATGGATTCTTGTTAACTGAAAGTATATTATTATTATTATTATTATTATTATTATCCTCCACAGACATCCCAGTATTCCATACTCTCTCCATTGGTTTGGAATTATTATTATTATTATTATTATTATATCTTCCAATCTCTATGGATACTGGTTAACTGAAAGTCTATTATTATTATCCTCCACCACAGACATCACAGTGTTCCTTACTGTCTCCACTGGTTTGGAATTATTATTATTATTATTATTATTATTATTATTATTATTATATCTTCCAATCTCTATGGATGCTGGTTAACCGAAAGTCATTATTATTATTATTATTAGCATCATCATCATCATCATTATGTGTTTCCTCCACCATAGGCATCCCAGTGTTTCTGACTCTCTCGATTGGTGTGGAATTTGCATATCCCCCAGGAGCACTCTGAACTCCACCAAAGATGGAACTGGACCAAACTTAGCACGCAGACCTCCAACGACCAGCAACAAATACTGGAGGTATTTGGGGGAAATTCGCCTTGATTCGGGGGAGTTGTAGTTCACCTACACCCAGGGAGCACTGTGAACCCAAACACTGGTGGATCTGGTCCAAACTAGGCACAGACACCTGATATGCCGAAATTTGATTCCTGGAAGGGTTTGGGGGAACTGACCTTCCTTTCTGGGAGTTGTAGTTCACCCACAACCAGGGAAACGGTGACCTCCACCGATGATGGACCTGGACCAAACTTGGCACACAGAACCCTCAAGACTAACTCAACTTACTGGAGGGGTTTGAGCAGACTGACCATAGTGGGAGTTGTAGTTCACCCTGCAGCCAAAGAGCACACTTAACCCCATCCATGATGCATCTAGAGCAGTGGTTCTCAACCTTGCTAATGCCGTGACCCCTTAATGCCATTCCACATGTTGTGGTGACCCCCAACCATAATACTGTTTTCGTTGCTACTTGATACCTAGAATCATAGAATCTTAGAGTTGGAAGAGACTTTATGGGCCATCCAGTCCAACCCCATTCTGCCAAGAAGCAGGAATATTGCATTCAAAGCACCCCTGACAGATGGCCATCCAGCCTCTGTTTCAAAGCTGTCATTTTAGTACGGTTATAAATCGTAATGTAAATATCCGATATGCAGGATATATTTTCATTCGCTGGACTAAATTGAGCACAAATACCCAATATGCCCAAATGTGAATGCTAGTGGGGTTGGGGGGGGGGGGGAGGATTGATTTTGTAATTTGGAAGTTGTAGTTGCTGGGATTTATAGTTCACCTATAATCAAAAAGCATTCTGAACTCCACCAGCGATGGATTTAAACCAAACTTGGCACAAAGAACTCCCATGACCAACAGAAAACACTGGAAGGGTTTTGTGGGCATTGGCCTTGAGTTTGGGAGTTGTAGTTTACCTATATCCAGAGGAGCACTGTGGACTCAAACAAGGATAGATCTGGACCAAACTTGGCACAAATACTTAATATGCCCAAATGTGAACACTGGTGGAGTTGGGGGGAAATAGACATTGACATTTGGGAGTTGTAGTTGCTGGGATTTATAGTTCACCTACAATCAAAGAGCATTCTGAACTCGACCAACAATAGAATTGGGCCAAACTTCCCACACAGAATCCCAATGACCACCAGGAAATACTGTTTTCTGATGGTCTTTGGCGACCCCTTTGACACCCCCTCACGACCCCTTCAGGGGTCGCGACCCCCAAGTTGAGAAACACTGATCTAGAGTAAACTTGCAAAACATCACAAACTTTAAGAACAGATGGAGCTTTTTGGGGTTCACCTGGTATGATGTGAGTTGTAGTTCACCCACAACCTTAGGCATTTAGTACAATTAACCAAATGACTTTTTCAAATAACCCGGGCAACTCCGGGGACCCAAGGTAGTAAATAAAAGTAAGATATTACAATATAACAATATAAATAAATGTATTACAATCTAATATAATACAAGGTTTTATATATATATCCACACACACACACACACAATCTATAAATAAATATATAATACAGTCTAATATAATAATATAAATAAATACATTACAATCTAATATAATAAAATAAGATCAATAAGACTGATAATGCAATAAGGGATTAATATAATATAAACAAATATTAATATATTGTAATAGATAATATATACATTAATATATAATATATATATAATAATGTAATATAAGCAAACAACAATGCAAACAAATATTGATATATATTAACATAATAATATAAACAATAATATGTAATACGTATAGCAATATAAAGAAATAATATTATAAAATAATATAATAATAAATACAATAAATCAATAATAATGTTAAATTTATGATAATGCAAGTAAATAACATCCAGTGCAATATAATTAATATAAACAATTATAATGCAATAAGTTGTTAGTATAATATAGCAATATAAAGAAATAATACAAAATAATATCGTAATAAATACAATAAATAATAACATTATATTTATGATAATACAAGTAAATAAAATGAAGTACAAAAAAATTATATAAACAATTATAATAGAATAAGATGTTAGTATAATAATATAGCAATATAAAGAAAGAATGATATAAACTAATATGATAATAAATACAATAAAACAATAACAACGTTAAATATATGATAATACAAGTAAATAAAATGCAGTACAAAAAATTATATAAACAAACAATTATAATAGAATAAGATGTTAGTATAAGATAATCAAATATTAATATATTGTACTGTAATAAAACAAATATTATATATATATGATATAAATAAAAATATGAACAAAATAGAAATGTATATTAACACAACAAAACAACAATATGTAATACAATAATATAAAGAAATAATAATACAATATTATTAATCATAATTTTGTTTATTTTATTTATCATGTCAGGAGCAAACCAAACAGTTGTATTGCATTTTTTAAACAAACAAACAATGCAATACAACTGTTTGGTTTGCTCCTGCCATGATAAATAAAATAAATAAAATAATTATTATTAATATTGCATTATTATTTCTTTATATTATTGCATTACAATAATAATAATAACATATAATAATAATATGTATAGTGGTATAAATAAAAATTAAAATGAACAAATTAGTAATTGTATCACAATACAAACAACAATATGTGATACAATCATGTAAACAAATAATAATGTAACATGAATATAATATAAATATAATATGATATAAAAATAATACATATATATACATATATACACACACACACATCACAAACAACAATATATAATACAATAATATAAGGAAATAATAATATATAATAATATAATAATAAATAAAGTATAAATATGATATAAAAATAATAGGAACAAAATATATATATATATACACACACACACACATCACAAACAACAATGTATAATACAATAATATAAGGAAATAATAATATATAATATAATAATAAATAAAGTATAAATATGATATAAAAATAATCCATATATATATATATATATATATATTAATACATCACAAACAACAATATATAATACAAGAGTATAAAGAAATAATATATAATATAATAATAAAGTATAAATATGATATAAAAATAATATGAACAATATATGTATATATACACACACTCACACACACATCACAAACAACAATATATAATACAATATAAAGAAATAATAATGTAACATAAATATAATATAAATATGATATAAATATAATACGTATATATATTTATATATTATCACAAACAATATATAATACAACAATATAAATAAATAATAATATAATATGAATATAATATAAATATAATATAAAATTTTTTTTATATATATATATATATATATTACTATATCACAAACAACAATATATAATACAATAATATTAGGAAATAATAATATAACATGAATATAATATATATATATATATATATATATAAATATGATATAAAAATTATATATATATATATATACACATCACAAACAATATATAATACAATAATATAAAGAAATAGTAATTTAACATGAATATAATATAAATATAATATAAAGATGATATAAAAATAATACGTATATATATATTAATACATCAAAACAATATATAATACAATAATATAAAGAAATAATAATGTAACATGAATATAATATAAATATAATATAAAGATGATATAAAATAATACGTATATATATATATATATATACATCACAAACAACAATATATAATATAATAATATAAAGAAATAATATAACATGAATATAATATAAATATAATATAAATATGATATAAAAATAATACGAACAATATATATATATATATATATATATATCAATACATCAAAAAATATAATACAATAATGTAAAGAAATAATAATATATACTATAATAATAAATAACAAATAAAGTATAACAACAATAGAATTTTTTTCTTAAAAACTTTCAAATAGTTTTTTTTCCTGTTACTTTTCCAGTCTGAGCTTCCCAAATAACAGGGCTCTTTGAGCATGCGCAGAGGGCTGCTTTCCATGGCTGTGGCGCTCTGCACATGCTCAGGGAATATTTCTCATTCTTTTTGCAATCCCAATGAAAAACAAACAGGAAACAAACAGAGGAACAGAGAAAGAGAGAGAGAAATACAGGCTCAGGTCTTACCCCGATGCGTCTTCATGGTGATTTAATCGCGAATCAGGCGCGCAAAAAGAAGAGAGAGAGAGAGAGAGAGAGAGAGAGAGGCAGGAGAGGCTTTCTCTTGGCGGAGCCCAAAAGAGAGAGAGAGAGAGAGGCGGCTTCCGCTTCCGGTCCAGGCGCGGAAGGAGCGTCCCCAGGCGAGAGAGTGTCAACAGAAGGGATTTAAAGGGGAAGGAGCCCAAAAAAAGCAGAGAGGGAAGAGGAAAAGGGGAAAGGGAAAGAGGAAAGGAAAGGGGAAAGGAAGGGAAGGGAAAGGAAGAAGGAATGTAGAGAGGAGAGGAAAGAGGGAAGGAAAGGAAAGAGGACAGGAAAAAGGAAAGAGGAAGGGAAGGTAAAGGAAAGGGGAAAGGAAAAGGAAGGGAAAGGGGAAAGGAAAGGAAAAAGGAAAGAGGAAAGGAAAAAGTAAAGGAAAGAGGAAAGGAGAGGAAAAAGGAAAGGGAAAAAGAAAGGAAAGAGGAAAGGAAAGGGATGGGAAAGGAAAGAGGAAAGGAAAGGCAAAAGGAAAAGGAAGAGGGGAGGAAAGAGGAAAGGAAACAGGAAAGAGGAAAGGAAAGGGGAAAGGAAAGGCAAAAAGAAGAGGGAAGGAAGGAAAGAGGAAAGGAAAGGCGAAAGGAAAAGGAAAGGGGAAAGGAAAGGCAAAAGGAAAGGAAAGGGGAAAGGAAAGGCAAAAAGAAGAGGGAAGGAAAGAGGAAAGGGAAAAGGAGAGGAAAGGGAAAAGGAAAGGAGAGGAAAAAGGAAAGGAAAGAGGAAAGGGAAAGGAAAGAGGAAAGGAAGGGGAAAAGGAAAGGAAAATGGTACAGTACATAACAATATGTTAGAATTGAGAAGGAAATACAAGCAAACCATCATAGAGAAAAAGAAAAATCATACAGTATCCATTTAGAATGAGAAAGAAAAAAGGAAAGAGGAAAGGGAAAAGGAAAGGAGAGGAAAAAGGGAAAGGAGAGGAAAAAGGAAAGGAAAGGAAAAAGGAAAGGAGAGGAAAAAGGGAAAGGAGAGGCAAGAGGAAAGGAAAGAGGAAAGGGCTTGGGGAAGAAGTTCCATAAAGTTTGTAAAAGTCCTTGAAAGTTTGGGAAAGTTGATCAAAGTTGCAAAATCCAGAAAAGGCAAGTGGGGAAAGGTGTCCCAGTGTCCACAGAGTCCTTATGGGCCGACTGCCAACTCTGAAGATCGAGATCCATGGAGAGAACTACAGATCCCTCTGCTCCTAGGACCAAGGCGGCCCGCTGACATCTTGGGGATCCTATGGGTTGACCGCCACAGTTTCCCAGGATCTACAGGCTCCTTGGCAACATCTTTGGAAGAACAGCTGGGCTCCAGGTGGTGGTTTTAGGGACAAAAAAGGTGATTCCTGGGGCGAAGGTGGCGGCGGAGTGAAACCGAGATAGCCATTAGTCTTAGAATTCTCCCAGGAGAAGAATGACACCATTTTTGAAGCAATCCGTTGACTCGCGGATACGGGGGCCCTGAGAGGTTTCCGTATCCGCGGTTTAAGGGAACGCAGTTTCGACCTCCCTGGGTTGCAAAAATCGCATCCCAGGAGGGCTGTCAGTCATCTGCAGCCCGGGAGAAGAAGGTTTTATGGAAGGAAAGGTTTGAGGCAGTAAAGGGACACAAAGTAACACCATGGAGAGAAAAAGGTTGCAATTAATTGATACTTTTATTGGGGGATTACTTACAATGTTAGGAAGGGGGGAAAGGCAAAGGAATGAGAAGGCTTCTGAGTTGCAGCTGCTGCTTTGGCCACGTTCGTGCAGTTGGCCCAAGCAGGGCAATGGAGAACTGAGGAACTCCCTGCTGCAGGTCAGATTAGCTTGAAAGCAGGGAGTTCCAGGTTCGGCCTCAATACCAGTACTAATAATGTAATAAAATAATTGCAATGCGATCACAATGTAAAAAAGGATGCGATAATAATGTAGTAATAATAGTATGATAATAATGTAATTAAATAAAATAATGTAATGAAATACTAATAATGTGAAAATAATATAAAATAATAACAATAATCATGTGTTAATAATGTAATAAAATATAATAATGTAATAAAGTAATAGTAATGCAACAATAACGTAATAAAAACAGTCATGACAATATGGTAATGTAATAAAATAACAATCTATATAAATAAAAATGTAATTTTCGTTTGTGGGATTAACAGAACTCAAAAACCCCTGGACGAATTGACACAAAATTTGGACACAAGACACCTAACAACCCAATGTATGTCCTTCGCTCAAAAAAACTGATTTTGTCATTTGGGAGTTGTAGTTGCTGGGATTTATAGTTCACCTACAATCAAAGAGCATTCTGAGCCCCACCAATGATAGAATTGACCCAAACGTGGCACACAGGACTCCCATGACCAACAAAAAATACTAGAAGGTTTGATGGGTGCTGACCTTGAGTTTGGGAGTTGTAGTTCACCCACATCCAGAGAGCACTGTGGACTCAAACAATGGATCTGGACCAAACTTGGCACAAATATTCCATATGCCCAAATATGAACACAGATGGAGTTTAAGGGAAATAGACCTTGACATTTGGGAGTTGTCGTTGCTGGGATTTATAGTTCACCTACAATCAAAGAGCATTCTGAACTCCACCAATGATGGAATTGAACCAAACTTGGCACACAGTTCTCCCGTGACCAACAGAAAATACTGGAAGGGTTTGGTGGGCATTGACCTTGAGATTGGGAGTTGTAGTTCACCTACATCCAGAGAGCACTGTGGACTCAAACAATGATGGATCTGGACCAAACTTGACACAAAAATTCCATATGCCCAAATATGAACACAGATGGAGTTTGGGGGAAAGAGACCTTGACATTTGGAAGTTGTAGTTCCTGGGATGTATAGTTCACCTACAATCAAAGAGCATTCGGAACCCCACCAACATCAGTATTGGACCAAACCTCCCACACAGAACCCCCATCTTAGCCACAGCAACATGTGGCAGGGGACGGCTAGTGATGTAATAAAATAATAATAGCAATAACGTAATGCAAATATAATAATCTAATAATAATAGTCCAATTTTCAGTGACACTTGGACCTAATGTGCATGTCTGCTGTGTTGTTATGTACATGTAAAATAATAATAATGATGATGATGATGATGATGTGTGGTGCAATACAAAAGTCTCCAGAGTGATCTTGTTTGCTGTGGACTTGGCCACAGTGGTCCACGCTCATTACATCTAGGATAGACTACTGCAATGCGCTCAACATGGGTGTTGGGGTTCAGCCTGCTCTGTGTGAACCTGATTCTCTGATTGTATTTCCAACTGAGCAAGCCACTGAACATGTATCTCTCCCTGACAGTGTTGAAACTGTTGTTGATGCTGAGCTCAGTGGCGAGGAAAGTGAAACTGAACAGCCGGATGAAAATGTTTTGGAATCCAGCCGTGATAGCTCTCCACCTGGGTTTTTTAATGAGGACCGAAGGGAACAGATAACGAGAGACAGGAGTGATTCACAGTTTCTACGAAGGTCAAATACATTACAGGAGAGACAGGCCCAGGCTTCAAAGTCAAGGGGCGTTTCAAGGAATAGTTTCTTTGGTTTAAGGGGCCTCCTGCCGGGTGTCTCGTTAGATCAAGCAACGTTTTGGACTGCGGCTGTGCCTTGGCAGAATTCCTGTGTTCCATGGCTGGTAATCCCAGAGGCTTCTAGTTTTCAAGTACATGGTTAGCGAGAGGCTAACAGGTTCCTGGTTTTTGTATTCTGGTTTTTGGAATTTTGCTCAAGCTCAGAGATTTTCCTGACTGCTGTGTTTCCATGGTGGCTTTTTGACTTTGCATTTGCCTTTCTTTTGTAACCAATTTTTCATCAATAAAAAAGGATTGTTTTTCCTACAGTCCAGTGTGGTGGGTTTAATCTTATGATCCCGTTTCCTGCTCTGGGATGCAACAATGGGGTTGCCTTTGAAGACTGTTCGGAAGCTTCAAATAGTCAAGGAGAGGCAGCCAGGTTAATAACTGGGGTGGCATACAGGGAGCACACAACTCCCATGTTACGCCAGTTCCACTGGCTGCCAGTTTGTTACTGGGCACCATTCAAAGTGCTGGCTGGCCTATCAAGCCCTCAACGGTCCTGGCCCAAATTACTTGTCGGAACGCATCTCCCCCTATGAACCATCGCAGAGATTAAGATCCTCCGGGGAGGCCCTGCTCTCCGTCCCGCCATTCTCACAGGTGCAATTTGTGGGGACAAGAGAGAGGGCCTTCTACACTTGATCTTAGCCAAAAGGCAAGAGACAGTGCCTTCTCGGTGATGGCTCCCCAGCTATGGAACTCCCTTCCTGGTGAGATCAGGTTAGCTCCCTCATAGAATCCTAGAGTTGAAAGAGACCTCCTGGGCCATCATCCAGTCCAACCCCATTCTGCAAAGAAGCAAGAATATTGCCTTCAAAGCACCCCTGACAGATGGCCATCCAGCCTCTGTTTCAAAGCTTCCAAAGAAGGAGCCTCCACCACACTCCGGGGCAGAGAGTTCCACTGCTGAACAGCTCTCAATCACAGAATCACAGAGTTGGGAGAGACCTCCTGGGCCATCATCCAGTCCAACCCCATTCTGCCAAGAAGCAAGAATATTGCCTTCAAAGCACCCCTGACAGATGGCCATCCAGCCTCTGTTTCAAAGCTTCCAAAGAAGGAGCCTCCACCACACTCCGGGGCAGAGAGTTCCACTGCTGAATGGCTCTCACAGTCTAGAAGATCATAGAATCATAGAATCAAAGAATTGGAATAGACCTCGTGGGCCATCATCCAGTCCAACCCCTTTCTGCCAAGAAGCAGGAATATTGCATTCAAATCACCCCTGACAGATCATAGAATCATAGAATCATAGAATCCTAGACTCAAAGAGTTGGAAGAGACCTCCTGGGCCATCCTCCAGTCCAACCCCATTCTGCCAAGAAGCAGGAATATTGCATTCAAATCACCCCTGACAGATGGCCATCCAGCCTCTGTTTCAAAGCTTCCAAAGAAGGAGCCTCCGCCACACTCCGGGGCAGAGAGTTCCACTGCTGAACGGCTCTCTCTCCCAGTCAGGAAGTTCTTCCTCATGTTCAGGTGGAATCTCCTCTCTTGTAGTTTGAAGCCATTGCTCCACATCCTAGTCTCCAAGGAAGCAGAAAACAAGCTTGCTCCCTCCTCCTCCCTGTGGCTTCCTCTCACATATTTATACATGGCCCTCATCATGCCTCCTCTCATCCTTCTCTTCTTCAGGCTAAACATGCCCAGCTCCTTAAGCCGCTCCTCATAGGGCTTGTTCTCCAGACCCTTGATCATTTAGTCACCCTCCCTATGACATATTCCCTTCTCATATTTATTCATGGCTATCATGTCTCCTCTCATCCTTCTCTTCTTCAGGCTAAACATGCCCAGCTCCTTAAGCCGCTCCTCATAGGGCTTGTTCTCCAGACCCTGGGTCATTTGAGTCGCCCTTTTTCTCTGGACACATTCCATCTTAGAATCTCTCTTGAATGGTGGTGCCCAGAATTGGACACAATATTCCAGGTAACGTGGTCTAACCAAAGCGGAAGAGAGCATGGGGAGCATGACTTCTCTGGACCTAGACTTGCTCTGGTTTGGCAGCACCAGGAAATGCAAGCGCATGGGTAAATCTTGCAAAGCTGCAAGGGAGCCAGGGCTTGGCTTTGCTTTGCAAAATGTGGGATTGCACACAGGAGCCCTCTGTTCCCTCTTTGTGTTGCTTTGCAAAAGGAAAGTTGTGCTGTCCCAGATGGGCAGCAGCATCCCTTTGGCCAAAGGAGGAAGGGCCGCGGGCGCCACCTGCTGACCAGACCCAGGCACGGCGGGCCTTCCCTTTTCTCTCTTCCAGGCAACTTGGGGACAAACAGGGGCATTGAAGCCCAAAAGAGATGGAAAGTCAAACATTTAGAAAATTACTACCTTATCTTATCTTACATATAATTCCCCAAGTTTAGAAAATTGTTTTATATGTATTATATAATTATAATATTATAATAGTAATACTAATAGTCTCTCTCTCTCTCTATATATATATACACACACACATATACATTCATATACAAACATACATATGTATATATAGCCAAAGTTTGGAAAGTAAATAATAACAACAACAATTAAGTAAATTCCTCTAAGTTTAAAATATATAGAGAGATAGGTAGATAGATAGATAGTATATCTTATGCATACAATTTCCCAAAGTTTGAAAATAATATTCCCAAAGTTTGGAAAGTAAATAATAACAACAACAACAATTAAATAAACTTCTCTACGTTTAGAATATATACCAGAAGGTAGAAGAGGCAACAAGGGGATTGGCTACTCTTGATCTCATCCTAACAAATGCGGAGGACCTGATCGATGCGGTCGAAGTGGTAGGATCCTTAGGGGCAAGTGACCATGTGCTCCTGCAATTTGAGGTACAAAGGAAGGCCGAAACTAAAAGTCAAACCCACATTTTGGACTTTAGGAGAGCTGATTTCCAAAAAATGAAGCAAACGCTGAGCAGCATTCCGTGGACACAGATACTAAAAGACAAGGGAGCTACGGATGGATGGGAGTTTCTCAAGAGTGAAATACTCAAGGCGCAGTTGCAAACCGTGCCAACAAAAAGAAAAAATAGGACAAGTGCAAAGAAGCCAGAATGGATGTCCAAAGAACTTCTAACTGTGCTAAGACACAAAAGAGACATGCACAAGAAGTGGAAAAAGGGAGAAATCACCAAAGAAGAATTCAAACAATTAGCCAACACCTGTAGGGAAAAGGTCCGCAAAGCTAAAGCACAAAACGAGCTCAGACTTGCCAGGGACATTAAAAACAATAAAAAGGGCTTCTATTCTTATGTCAGTAGAAAAAGGAAAAACAAGGAGGCGATAGGGCCTCTTCGAGGAGAAGATGGGGCAATGCTGACAGGGGATGATAGGGAAAAGGGAGAACTACTTAATGCCTTCTTTGCCTCGGTCTTCTCACAAAAAGAGAGTCTTCAACCTCAGCAAGATGGAGTGGATGAGGGATTGGAGGACATCCAACCCCAAATTGGGAAAGAAGTCGTCCAGGAATAGTTATAATATATATTTCCCAAAGTTTGGTATGTTAATAATAACTATAGCAACAACAACAACAATTAACTAATTTTCTCAAAGTTTGGGAATTATTTTTACTATATATATATATATATATAAACATTTGAAAAGTAAATAATAATAATAATATACATTCCTCAAAGTGTGGAAATTATTATTACATAATATAACAATATAATATTATATACATACATATATATATATATATATATATGTTGTGCATTTAATTTTGTGACATTTGGAAATAATTTTATATAATGTAATGATGCCTTTCAAAAGGGCCCTTGGGAAACTGCAACTCCCATGAGCAAAAGTGGGGTCAAACTGCATTCAATTGGACAGTCTTTGATTAATAAAAAAAAGCCTGACTTTCTTTGGGGGGGGGGGGATTGTCTTTGTCTGCTTTAGGAGGTGACCTCTCATTTGCATGCCTCATTTGCATGTCATTTGCATGGAAGGAGAGGAACCGTCATGGAGCCGCGCAAAAAGGGGAACCTGCTGGCCCTTCAGATTCAAATGCAGGTTACCAAGAAAGGTCCACGTCCTTTATTTATACGCAAAGGGGAAGTTCAAAGAGAAAAGGAACACATTGCCATGAAGAGAGAAATTATCATTATTATTAAGCAGGGGCTGAGTTACCATCTGTTGGGAGGGATCGAATTGTGCCTTCCATTATGGCAGAAAGAAGGGAGTTGGGCTGGATGGCCTTTGGGGGCCCCTTCCAGCATTAGGATTCTATGATATAGCTATCATATATATGTATCTATCTATTGATCTGTGGGCATCAATGTATGCCTGGATGGCCATCTGTCGGGAGGGATTGGATGGTGCCTCTTCCAGTTGTTTCTCTTCAATCCTGTTGTCACCTGGATTGCGATATCGACGATCCATACTTGGTTTTTTAACACGATTGTGAGGTCAGGAGTGTTGTGCTCCAAAACTCTGTCTGTCTGAATCCAGAGGAGTTTGGCATGTTCGTTCTCTGAAACTTTTCCTGGCTTGTGATCCCACCAGTTCTTTGTTGCAGAGAGATGGTGTTTGTGGCACAATTCTCAATGAATTGTCTGAGCAACGGTGTTGTGCCTCTGCTTGTGCTTTAGAGCAGGAATTTAGGGGTCTTTGCCAGGAGGCAGAGACCAATTAGACTCATCAAAGAGTTATTTTTCCCTGGCGAGACAGAGAGAAGCACCCACTCCCTGATTTTTCCCAATAAAAGGTCTCACCAAGTGGAAGGAAGTGCCACCGAGATGTTGTATTTGCGATTCAGCTGAAAAGGATGCAGAGCAGCAATCATTCGCCAAGCAGAGCATGTGGTTACAGAAGTAAAGGCCATTTTTATAGAAATACAGAGTTGTGAGTTTCAAAATTCCCGCTCCCCCCTCCCGCCCAGCTTGAAGGGGATTGGCTGACGCGCAAACAGCTGGGAGGAGGCCGTCCCCCATGCATCAGGGCCAATCACAGGGCTTTCGTAGGGCGGCAGAGCCTATCAGGAGGCTCCTGCTGCCTCAATGCTCCAGCGAATCAGAAGGGAGGAAGGCAGGATGAAGGGAGACAATGCATTCTGGAGTGGATTATGACAAGACGGTCCTTGAGGCTTAGTGAGATCCGGGTGGGTGGGGGGTCTGCCAGCCAAGCCATTCTATTGTGTTCATGAGTGAAGGAAATAAACATATGTAAAAGAAATCCGAGTTTTCCTGTCGCCATCAGATATGACACAAAGGGGAAGACTTGGGTGGAAGTTCTTTCTGGAGAAGTTTGCAAGAAGAACGGCTTGGAGGAAAAGAGGACTTTCCTAAGATCATATTCCCCCCATTGTTATATGATTAAAAAGTCTGCCAAAGGGAAATCCTAATAGTGGCCCAACTCCGAAGTCAAAAGGATTTCCTTTACTATTGTCCATACAAAGAATGTTCAAAGAGAAGGGTCTTTTCCTGATCGCTGATGGCTTTTCCAGAGGCAGGGCAGCTTCCTTGGAGATTTCCCCCAAGGAGAGGGGAAGGGGGCAAAAGGGTCAGGGCAAGGTCAAATACATGAAGGGAAATATAGAAATACAGGGGGAAATATGAAAACATAGAAGTCATAACACAGAGAGTAAACCCAACTACCTTCCCCCAGTGTCCATAGTTCATATTATCCATAGGAAGGTCCATAAAGGGAAATCTATCCCTGAGGGGGAAAGAGAGCCCCTTGTTGGTGAGGTGGGGGGACCCTCAGGAGCCCAGGTGTGCCTCAGGTGGGAGAATGCAAATACTTTTGTGGCATGATTTTCAGTAACAAATTGGTTACTTTCTGCTGTAAACATATGAAAATAGGGCACAAAGCAGCGGTTCTCAACCTGGGGGTCACGACCCCCAGGGGGGTCGCCTGGCCGTTTCGGAGGGGTCGCGAGGTCGCCTCCGTTGGCCCCGCCCCAAGGGCGCAGGCCAGGTGAGGGCTCCTTCGCCTGCCGTGAACTCCCATTCGGCGAGAGTGAGAGGTGGGCGAGGGGGACCCGGCGTGAGGCCTAGCGCTGCGCAAGGCCTTCTCCAGGCGCCCTTGCCTGCTCCGCTCTCCCGCCGGCCGGCGGGGGTGCGGAGCAAGCAAGGGCTCTTCGTTGCTGGTGAACCATAAATCCCAGCAACTGCATATCCCAAATGTCAAGGTCTATTTTCCCCAAACTCCACCAGTGTTCACATTGGGGCATATTGAGTATCTGTGCCAAGTGTGGACCAGATCCATCATTGTGTGAGTCTGCAATGCTCTCTGAATGCAGGTGAACTACATCTCCCAAACTCAAGGTCAGTGCTCACCAGACCATTCCAGTATTTTTCGTTGGTTATGGGAGAACTGTGTGGCAAGTTTGGTCCAATGCCATCATTGGTGGAGTTCAAAATGCCCTTTAATTGTAGGTGAACTATAAATCCCAGCAACTACAACTCCCAAATGAAATAATCAATTTTCCCTCCAACCCCACCAGTATTCAAATTTGGGCATATTGGATAACGTAAGGTAAATTTTTTCCCCTGACATTAAGTCCAGTTATGTCCAACTCTGGGAGTTGGTGCTCAATTTCTAGGCCAAAGAGCCAGTGTTGTTCATAGACACCTCCAAGGTCATGTAGCTGACATGACAGCATGGAGTGCTGTTTTGGGGTATTTGTGCCAAATTTGGTCCAGTGAATGAAAATACATCCTGCATTTCAGATTTTTACATTATGATTCATAACAGTAACACAATTATAATTAGGAAGTAGCAATAATAATAATGTTATGGTTGGGGGTCACCACAACATGAGGCACTGTATTAAGGGGTCGCGGCATTAGGAAGGTTGAGAACCACTGGCATAAAGCCTTGATTAAATGATACACACCAAACTGACCAAGGTTTAACCCTTATTATGCAGCCTGGCGTCCTTGCCCTTAGCAAAACTATAAGTTACTATCGCTTAAGGGGGGGGGGGTGTCATGTTCGACTTCACTTGGAGTCTGTCTGCGCAATCTTCTTGCAGCAGCTCAGGATGGGATGCATTGTTTCACCTGCTTCCTTGCAGAGTCTACGCTTGGGAGTCTGTGATGGACTTTTCAATTCTGGCTCGGATGGCCTTGGTTCTAATGGCTTGTTCTTGTGCTGCCAGAATCAGGCCCTCCTTCGTCTCCTTTTTCAAAGTTCCATTTGTGAGCCACAGCCAAGAAGATCGCGCAGACAGACCTTGAATTGGGACTGGAAAATGAATGGCAGCCAGTGGAGCTCCTTGAACAGGAGGGTTGACCTCTCTCTGTAAGGGGCACCAGTTAACATCCTGGCCACCACCCGTTGATGGTCCACATTTCCGCTCCCTTGGCAGCCCCCTCTCCACCAAAGTCAACATCGACGCCGAAATACAACACCGCCTGAGCTCTGCAAGTGCAGCATTTTCCAGAATGAAGCAGAGAGTGTTTGAGGACCGGGACATCCGTAGGGAGACCAAGGGGCTTGTTTATAGAGCTATCCCCCTCCCAACCCTGCTCTATGCCTGTGAGACGTGGACTGTCTACAGACATCGCATGCAACTCCTGGAACGATTCCATCAGCGCTGCCTCCGGGAAATCCTGCAAATCTCCTGGGAAGACAAGCGGACAAACGTCAGTGTGCTGGAAGAAGCAAAGACCACCAGCATTGAAGCCATGGTCCTCCAACATCAACTCCGCTGGGCCGGCCACGTTGTCCGGATGCCTGACCACCGTCTCCCAAAGCAGTTGCTCTACTCCGAACTTAAGAACGGAAAACGGAATGTTGGGGGACAGGAAAAGAGATTGAAAGATGGGCTCAAAGCCAACCTTAAAAACTCTGGCATAGGCACTGAGAACTGGGAAGCCCTGGCCCTTGAGCGCTCCAGCTGGAGGTCAGCTGTGACCAGCAGTGCTGCAGAATTCGAGGAGGCACGAGTGGAGGGTGAAAGAGAGAAACGTGCCAGGAGGAAGGCGCGTCAAGCCAACCCCGACCGGGACCGCCTTCCACCTGGAAACCAATGCCCTCCTCACTGCGGAAGAAGATGCAGAGCAAGAAGAGGGCTCCACAGCCACCTACGGACTCACAAGGAAATCCATAATGGAAGACCATCTTACTCGTCCAACGAGGGATCGCCTAAGTAAGTAAGTACCACCCGTTGAACCAGTTGGAATTTCTGAGCCGTTTTCAAGGGCAGCCCCACGTAGAGCGCATTACAGTAGTCTAATCTGGAGGTGACTAAAGCATGGACCACCCCGGCCAGATCCACCTTCACGAGGTATGGTTGCAGTTGGCACACGAGTCTTAGTTGTGCAAAGGCCCTCCCGGCCACTGCTGACACCTGAGCCTCAAGCATAAGTGATGAATCCAAGAGGACTCCCAAACTGCGGACCTGTGGCTTCAGGGGGAGTGTAACCCCGTCCAACACAGGTTGCCACCCTATACCCCGATCCGGTTTGCGATCGACCAGGAGGACCTCTGTCTTGTCGGGATTGATCTTCAGCTTGTTCCTCCTCATCCAGACAGCCTCCTTGGAATTGGGTGGAAATGAGTAATAGAGTTGTGCGTCATCTGCATAGAGATGGCACCCAACTCCAAAACTCCGGATGACCTCTCCCAGCGGTTTCATGTAGATGTTGAAAAGCATGGGGGACAGAATAGAGCCTTGCGGGACCCCACAGGTCAAAGGCCAGGGGTCCAAGCAGGCGTCTCCCAGCTTCACCATCTGGGATCGTCCCTCCAGGAAGGACCGGAGCCACAACAAAGCTGTGCTCCCAATGCCCATCCCGGTGAGTTGTCCCAGAAGGATACCATGATCAATGGTATTGAAAGCCACTGAGATGTCCAAGAGAACCAATAGAGTCACACTCCCCTTGACCAGCTCTCTACAGAGGCCATCCACCAAGGCGACCAAAACTGTCTCAGTGCCGTGGCCAGGCCTGAACCCAGACTGTGACTGGTCCAGGTAATTGATGTCATCTAGAAAACCCTGGAGCTGGGAGGCAACCACCCACTCCAGCACCTTGCCCAAAAAAGGGAGGTTGGAGATTGGTCCATAATTGTTCAAGACCGTGGGGTCAAGGGAGGTCTTTTTCATGAGTGGTCTGACCACCACTTCCTAATTCCTCCTATGCAAAGATGGGTGAGGAATATGCTAAAATATAATAAATTAGACCAGTGAAAACAGTGGTGTTTGTGGCTAATTAATTACAAACTTGGGCTGGATGCTGGGTGGAGCATCGAGGAGCATCCATGCGCATCTCCGCCCGCCCGCCTGCAGAAACAAGAAGGAAAAACACCAGGCTGAGATAGAGCCAAAACAACTCTAGAACCCATCAGGCAGCATCCTTGCCTCTGAAGACTCAAAGGCTCCGAAGAATGGAAGGAGGGCTTGCTCACCTTTGGCTTCTCTTCGGCCTTTTTGCAGGTGAGAACTCTTTGGGGAAACAAATATTGGAAGGGTGCGTCTACAGTGCCAAATTAATGCAGTTTAGCACCACTTTGGCTGCCTGGCCTCAAGACCGCATTGAGCCGTGGCTTGTATTAAACTGGGAATCTTTAATTTAATTTCTAACTGCAAGAATTGTTTTGCCGCTTTGAGTCTCTTTTCAGACAGAATAAATATAAATAAAATAATAATAGTAATAATAGCAACTTTACATTTTATTGTCTTAGTTTTTCCCTTTTTGTTTTGTGCATTTTGATATACGTACTTTAATGG
>NC_090034.1:109897944-109927944 GCF_037176765.1 Anolis sagrei
CTATCTATCTATCCATCCATCCATGAATGTTTCTTTCTTTCTCCCTCTATCTATTCACCTGTGTCTTTCTCTATCCATCCATCCGTTCACCAATGTTTCTCTTTCTCCTGTGAATTCGCCTGTCTTTCTTTCTTTCTCTATCTATTCATGCACCAATATATTTCTTTCTTTCTCCCTCTATCTATTCACCTGTCTTTATCTATCTATCTCTCCATCCACTCACCAATACATTTCTCTTTTCTCTATCTATCCATCCATCCATTCATGAATGTTTCTTTCTTTCTCCCTCTATCTATTCACCTGTGTCTTTCTCTATCCATCCATCCATCCATCAGTTCACCAATGTTTCTCTTTCTCCTGTGAATTCGCCTGTCTCTTTCTTTCTTTCTTTCTTTCTTTCTCTATCTGATCATTTAATCCCTCCATTCCCCAATACGTGGGCATTAAGAGGGGCCGTGCAATAGGGATTAGAATGTGCCAAGACGAGTGTTTTTGTTTCAGGAATTCTACATATAGAATTATTGGAGACGGCCTTTAATTCCGATGGACAATGACAATAGAAGTTATTCTGTTGTTGTATTCTGCAGGTCTCCTTCATGGCCAACAGGCCACCGATGTGTATGAAGCTGTCTCGTCGACGGGGTGGCCCTCCAGGGGGGTGGAGTGGTCCTCTGAAGCTTCTGTTCAGAATGTCACCGTCGTCGATGCCGTGCTTCCGGCTGATCCGGCAGTGCCGCAGGGCCTTTCCCGCAACACGGTCTCCGTGGGGCCCGTCCCGGCCTCCCGCATCGTGCCAGATGGCTACTCCACCTCCCTGGAGTGCAGCTTTGAGCCTCCTCAGGCCAACGTCACCTGGGTGCGCTCCTGCTCACCGAATTGCAGCCACAGTTCTAATGCGGCCACCGGGGTCTGGAACCGAGAGGTGTCCGTGGACCGTAGAAAGGGAGTGTCACGGCTCTCCTTCCGCCCGGCGCTCAGGAACGACTCCGGGATGTATTACTGCTTCGTGGAGGCGCCGGGTGGCCGGGGACACTCCTGCGGGACGTACCTCTGGGTCCGGAGTGAGTGTGGGCTGGGAGGGAGGGATGGTGTAGCGAGGGAGGGAGACTATTTCTTTATTTAAGAAAAAAAACCTCTTTAATAAGGATTCAGTTTCTTCTTTTATATTAGCTGGGACTTTCTGTGTGCTGTTTAACCTTTGTACAGACAATGAGACACTCTTCTGTATAATGAAGTAACACAGTTTATTTATAACTTCTGGCTCCAACGCTTGCGGTTACATTTACACACACACACATATATATACAAAGGCTCTTCTCCAGTTACAAACAAATGACTCCTAGTTAAGAACAGGGCTAGACTGGATGGCCTTTGGGGGTCTCTTCCAAATCTAGGATACTATATTTATCTCTCTCTCTCTCACACACACACACACACACACACATACATACACAAAGGTTGTTCTCAAGTTATAAACAACTCATAGTTGGGAACACGGCTGGACTGGATGACCTTTGGGAGTCCCTTCCAAATCTAGGATACCATACCTATCTTGTGTATGTGTGTGTTTGTGTACACACACACACACACACACACACAAAGGTGTTCCCAAGTTACAAATATCTGACTTGCAAACAACTCATAGTTTAGAAAAGCTTGACTGGATGTCCTTTGGGGACACCTTCCCAATCTGTGATACTATATCAATCTCAGATAGATAGATAGATAGATAGATAGATAGATAGTTACACACACACGTACACAGGTTGTCCCTGAGTTACAAACATCTCACTTGCAAATGACTCACAAAGGCTATTTCTGAGTTACAAACATCCAAATTGTACATGACTCCTAGTGAAGAACAGGGCTGGACTGGGTGGCCTTTGGAGACCCCTTACAAATCTATGATACTATACATATACATATGAGATATATCTCATATAAATATACATATATATAGATATCCTGGGGGTGGTAACGACCAACAGGGAGCTCTGGCGTGGGCTGATCCATGAGGTCACAAAGAGTCAGACTGAACGAATGAACAACAACAACATATATCCAGGCCCTGAGTTACCAACGTCCGACTTGCAAACAACTCACAGTTAACAAGCTGGACTGGATGGCCTTTGGGTGTCACTTCCAAATTTATACTGTATCTATCTCGTACTATATATATCACACACACACACACACATATATATAATACAGACACATATACATATAGTACGCACATACATACGGGCCATCGGCAAGTTACAAACACCTGCCTCCTAGTTAAGAACAGGGCTGGACTGGACTGGATGGCCTTTGGGTGTCACTTCCAAATTTATGCTATGTCTATCTCATATATATTTATACACACACACACACACACACACACAGAGATATACATATATACACATACATAACAGACCATCCCCAAGTTACAAACAACTGACTCCTAGTTAAGAACAGGGCTGGACTGGACTGGATGGCCTTTGGGTGTCACTTCCAAATTTATGCTATGTCTATCTCATATATATTTATACACACACACACACACACACACAGATATACATATATACACATACATAACAGACCATCCCCAAGTTACAAACACCTGCCTCCTAGTTAAGAACAGGGCTGGACTGGACTGGATGGCCTTTGGGTGTCACTTCCAAATTTATGCTATGTCTATCTCATATATATTTATACACACACACACACACACACACAGATATACATATATACACATACATAACAGACCATCCCCAAGTTACAAACAACTGACTCCTAGTTAAGAACAGGGCTGGACTGGATGGCCTTTGGGGGGTCCCTGCCCAGGGATTGAACTCTTCTCTCTCTCTCTCTCTTCCTGCCTGGAGGGGTCCGTCCGGCCGCCTTCTTGAACATGAGTGAATCGGTCAAGAACCAGATCATCACGGCCGAAGCCTTCTTCCTCCTGGTCAGCGCCATCGGGCCCGGGCTTTTCCTCCTCTTCAGGGTGAGTTCTTCCCTTCCTTCCTTCCTTCCTTTCCATTCTTCCCTATGGCAAAACGTTGGGAGGAAGTGGCTTTTAATAAGTCATTTTGCATTAGCATTATAATCTACGGAACATTTGTTTATTTATTTGCAGTATTTATATCCTGACCTTCTCAGGGCGGATCACAATGCACACATACATGGCAAACATCCAATGCCATGAACACACAACATATATAGAGGCTATTTAACTTTCCAGCTTCATGAGGGTATGCTTTTTGAATTCCGACCACCGGGGGAGCTGTTGCTTCACCATCCACTTGTGACACCAATGGAGTACTTCCTCAGAGGTAGAGAAGGAACAAGAGAAAGAAGAAGGGAAAAAGGGGGGGAAGGAAGGAGGTATAGATGGAAGGAAGGAGAGAAGGAAAGAAGAAAAGGGGAGGAAGGAAGGAAAGAGGGAGCAAAGGAAGGAGGAAAAGAAGGAGAGAAAGAGGGAGGGAAGGAAAGAGAGAAGGAAGGATGGAAGCAAAAAGCAAAGGAGGAAAGGAAAGAGGTAGAGAAGGAACAAGAGCAAGATGAAGGGAAAAAAGGGGGGAAGGAAGGAGGTAGAGATGTAAGGAAGGAGAGAAGGAAAGAAGAAAAGGGAAGGAAGGAAGGAAAGAGGGAGCAAAGGAAGGAGGAAAAGGAGAGAAAGAGAGAGGGTAGGAAAAAAGGAAAGAGAGAAGGAAGGATGGAAGCAAAAAGCAAAGGAAGGAAAGAGGTAGAGAAGGAACAAGAGAAAGAATGAGGAAAAGAAAGGCGGGAAGGAAAGAAAGAGGTAAAGGAAGGAAGGAGAGAAGGAAAGAAGAAAAGGGGAGGAAGAAAGGAAAGAGGGAGCAAAGGAAGGAGGAAAAGAAGGAGAGAAGGAGGGAAGGAAGGAAAGAAGGAAAGAAGGAAGGATGGAAGCAAAAAGCTAAGGAAGGAAGGAAGGAAGGAAGGAAGAAGAAAAGGGAAGGAAGGAAGGAAGGAGGAAACAAAGGAAGGAAGAAAAGAAGAAGAGAAAGAGGGAGGGAAGGAAAGAGAGAAGGAAGGAAGAAGAGAAAGAGGGAGGGAAAGAAAAAGGGGAGAGGAAGGAAAGAGGTGGAGAAGGAAGAAAGGAGAGAAGGAAAGAAAAAAGGGGGGAAGGAAGGAGGTAGAGATGTAAGGAAGGAGAGAAGGAAAGAAGAAAAGGGAAGGAAGGAAGGAAAGAGGGAGCAAAGGAAGGAGGAAAAGGAGAGAAAGAGAGAGGGTAGGAAAAAAGGAAAGAGAGAAGGAAGGAAGGAGGTGGAGAAGGAAGAAAGAAGAGAAAGGAGGAGGGAAAGAAAAAGGGGAGAGGAAGGAAAGAGGTAGAGAAGGAAGGAAGGAGAGAAGGAAAGAACGGGAGGAAGAAAGGAAAGAGGGAGCAAAGGAAGGAGGGAAAGAAGGAGAAAGAGGGAGGGAAGGAAAGAGAGAAGGAAGGATGGAAGCAAAAAGCGAAGGAGGGAAAGAAAGAGGTAGAGAAGGAATAAGAGAAAGACAGAGGAAAAGAAAAGAGGGAAGGAAGGAAAGAGGTAGAGAAGGAAGGAAGGAAGGAAGGAAGGAAGGAAGGAAGGAAAGGGAGCAAAGGAAGGAGGGAAAGGCGAGAAAGAGGAGGGAAGATTGGCATCAGCAACGTGTGGCAGGTACAGCTAGTGTGTATATGTGTGTGTGTGTGTGTTTGTATGGGGATGTTGGTCTTATATTTCTGGTTTCCTTTGCAGAAGCGATGGGAAAGCGAGCGCCTCTCTCAAGCCAAGAAGAAACCCTACGAAGAGGAGAACCTCTACGAAGTAAGTGATGGGGAATCAAGAGGGCGGAATGTTTCCCCAGCCTTTGACCCTTTGGGTGACCCTTCTCTGGACATCTCTCTCTCCTGCGTGTCCATCTCCTTCTTGGGTGGCTTTGCCCAGAACTGGACACAGGGTGGTTATTATTATTATTATTATTATTATTATTATTATTATTCCAGGTGTAGTTTGATAAGTCACTGAGATGATAACCATATGATGCCAATCTCGTGTGTGTACCCCCCATTTGGGAAGGTCATTTAGCCCCAAAAGGGGAGCACAAAATTTGAATTACCGTATATACTTGAGTATAAGCCGACCCGAATATAAGCCGGGGCACCTAATTTTACCACACAAAACTGGGGAAACTTATTGACTCAAGAATAAGCCGAGGGTGGAAAATGCAGCCGCTACAGGTAAATTTCAACATAAAAATAGATACCAATAAAATTACATTAATTTAGGCATCGTTAGGTTAAATGTTTTTGAATATTTACATAAAACTGTAATTTAAGATAAGACTGTTCAGCTCTGATTAAATCATTATTCTAATCTTCCGTGTAAATGTGCCTATGTATCCTTCCAATAATAATAAAGTAAAATAATGATGATGATGATGATGATGAAATCCAGCATGTATACCTCATTTGCTGTGTCATGCTGTATTTTTGTGTCAGGGTAATAATAATAATAATAATAATAATAATAATAATAATAATAGAGTAAAATAATGGAAATATAATAACAGTAATAACAGAGTAAAATTATAAATGCATTGTCGAAGGCTTTCATGGCTGGAATCACTAGGTTCTTGTGGGTTTTTTCGGGCTATAGAGCCATGTTCTAGAGGCATTCTCTCCTGACGTTTCGCCTGCATCTATGGCAAGCATCCTCAGAGGGAGTGAGGTCTGTTGGAAGTAGGAAAAATGGGTTTATATATCTGTGGAATGACCAGGGTGGGGCAAGGAGCTCTTCTCTGCTGGAGCTAGGTGTGAATGTTTCAACTGACCACCTTCATTAGCATTTGAAGGCCTGGCTAAGCCTGGGAAAATCTGTTGCTGGGAGGTGTTAATCTGTCCCTGGTTGTTTCCTCTCTGTTGTTTTGCTGTAGTAATTTTAGAGTTTTTTAATACTGGTCGCCAGATTTTGTTCATTTTCATGGTCTCCTCCTTTCTGTTGAGATTGTCCACATGCTTCTTGTGGATTTCAATGGCTTCTCTGTGTAGTCTGACATGGTGGTTGTTGGTGTGGTCCAGCATTTCTGTGTTCTCCAATAATACTATGCTGTGTCCAGGCTGGTTCCTCAGGTGCTCTGCTATGGCTGACTTCTCTGGTTGAAGGAGTCTGCAGTGCCTTTCATGTTCCTTGATGCGTGTCTGGGCAATTCTACGTTTGGTGGTCCCTATGTATCCCATGCAGCTGTGGACAAGTCTACAGAGGGACCACCAAACGCAGCGTTGCCCAGACACGCATCAAGGAACATGGAAGGCACTGCAGACTACGTCAACCAGAGAAGTCAGCCATAGCAGAGCACCTGAGGAACCAGCCTGGACACAGCAGATTATTGGAGAACACAGAAATGCTGGACCACACCAACAACCACCACGTCAGACTACACAGAGAAGCCACTGAAATCCACAAGAAGCATGTGGACAATCTCAACAGAAAGGAAGAGACCATGAAAATGAACACAATCTGGCTACCAGTACTAAAAAAAACTCTAAAATTACAACAGCAAAACAACAAAGAGGAAACAACCAGGCACATCTTAACACCTTCCAGCAAGAGATTTTCCCAGGCTCAGGCAGGCCTTCAAATGCTAATGAAGGTGATCAGCTGAAACATTCACACCTAGCTCCAGCAGGGAAGAGCTCTTTGTCTCACCCCGGTCATTCCACAGATATATAAACCCATTTTTCCTACTTCCAACAGACCTCACTCCCTCTGAGGATGCTTGCCATAGATGCAGGCGAAACGTCAGGAGAGAATGCCTCTAGAACATGGCCATATAGCCCAAAAAACCCCCACAAGAACCTAATTATAAATGCAGTAGCAATAAAAAATAAAGTAAAATAATAAATGTAATAATAATAAAGAGTAAATAAATAATACTAATAATAAATAGAGTAAAATAATACATCTAATAAAATAATAATACTGTAATAATGTAATAATAATAATAATAAATATATTAAAATTATTCATGTAATAAAATGATACTAACAACAACAACCCCGTATATTCCGGCATATAAGACGACTGGGCGTATAAGACGACCCCCAAACTTTTCCAGTTAAAATATAGAGTTAAGACGACTCCCATGCATAAGACTACATCCACATATAAGACGACCCCTGACTTTTGAGAAGATTTTCTTGGGTTAAAAAGTAGTCTTATACGCCAGAATATACTGTAATAAATAACCTTGACTCGAGTATAAGCCAAGGGGAACTTTTTCAGCCTAAAAAGGGGGCTGATAAACTAGGCTTATACTCGAGTATATACAGTAATAGGGCATTTTTCAGATCCAAACAATGCGTCTCCTTTTCCTGCTTCTTAGGGGCTGAACCTGGACGACTGCTCCATGTACGAGGACATCTCCCGGGGGCTCCAGGCCACTTACCAGGACATTGGCAGTGTCAAGGTCATCGACCTCCAGCTGGAGAAACCCCAGAAGCCCTGAATTCTCTGGATTCTGATCCATTGGGAAGCCCTCTCTGCAGAGCATAGGGTTCCTCCCATTTTGCATGCATGCACGCATGCATATACGGACCCTTTTTTTTTGCAAAGGCTCGTTTCTGCAAAGAAGGACAACCGACGCAAATGCAATGCAGCAAAAAGCGCTTCCCTGGCATTCTGGTCTCTGCAAAAATATTCTGAATGGGACTCTCTTCTTTTCCTTTCATATTGACACCTTTCTGGTAATATATGAGCCATCCCCGAGTTGCAAATTGTTGCATCCCAGTTCAAGAAAAAAGACCATAAGATTAAATCCACCACTCTGGATTGTAGGAAAAGCAATCCTTGTTTATTGATGAAAAACTGGTTACAAAAGAAAGGTAAATGCAGAGTCAAAAAGCCACAGAAAAACACAGTAGTCAATAGGATCTCTGAACTTGAGCAAAACTTCAAAAGCCACAAAACAATAACCAGGAGTCTGTTAGCCTTTTACTAACCATGAACTTGGAAACTAGAAGCCTCTGGGATTACTGGCCATGGAACACAGGAATTCTGCCAAGGCCAGCCACAGTCCCCAATGTTGCTTGACCTAAAGAAGCACCCGGCAGGAACCCTCTTAAACCAAATAAGCTATTCTTAGAAACGCCCCTTGACTTTTCTGTCTGGGCCTCTTTCTGCTGTAAGCGCTGTGACCTTCGTAAAGACTGGGAAACATTTCTATCTCTGACTATCTGTTCTCTTCGGTCCTCATTAGAAACTCCAGGTGGGGCGATATCACGGCTAACTTCCAAAACATTCTCTTCCAGCTGTTGGGTTTCATTTTCATTCCCACTGACCTCCGCATCAACAACAAATTCCACACTGTCAGAGTCAGAGAGAGCTTGCTCAGTTGGAAAAACTATCAGAGAATCCTGTTCACACAGATCAGGATCAGGCTGAACCCCAACACAAATGCCCAGTTAAGAACAATTGGACTGGACTGGATGGCCTTTGAGGGTCAATTCCAAATCTATGATACTTTATCTATATATATAAAAATGCTCATGTCGTAATGAGTGGCTTAAAAACAAAAGAACCAATGAACGAAATCACACCAAATTTGGCAACAAAACATCTCACAACACAAGGAGTGAGTATCACTCACAACATTATGATTTTGTCATTTGGGAGTTGTAGTTGCTGGGATTTATATCTATATATATAAAAATGCTCTGGGCGTCATGAGTCCCTTAAAAACAAAAGAACCAATGAACGAAATCACACCAAATTTGGCAACAAAATGTCTCACAACACAAGGAGTGACCATCACTCAAAAAATTTTGATTTTGTCATTTGGGAGTTGTAGTTGCTGGGATTTATAGTTCACCTACAATCAAAGAGCATTCTGAACTCCATCAACGATGGAATTGAACCAAACTTGGCACACAGAACTCCCATGAGCAACAGAAAATACTGGAAGGGTTTTGGTGGGCATAGACCTTGAGTTTGGGAGTTGTAGTTCACCTACATCCAGAGAGCACTGTGGACTCAAACAATGATGGATCTGGACCAAATTTGGGACGAATATTCCATATGCCCAAATATGAACACAGATGGTGTTTGGGGGAAATAGACCTTGACATTTGGGGTTGTAGTTACTGGGATGTATAGTTCACCTACAATCAAAGAGCATTCTGAACCCCACCAACGTCAGAATTGGGCCAAACCTTCCACACAGAACCCCCATCTGGGCCACAGCAACACGTGGCAGGGGATGGCTAGTGATGTAATAAAACAATAATAGCAATAACGTAATGCGAATATAATAATATAATAATAATAGTCCATATGCCCAAATGTGAACACAGATAGAATTTAGGGGAAATAGACCTTGGCATTTGGGAGTTGTAGTTACTGGGATTTATAGTTCACCTACAATCAAAGACTATTTTGCATGAACCCCACCAATGACAGAATTGGGGCCAACTTCCCACACAGAACCCCCCTGACCAACAGAAAATACTTAAGGCCACCCAATCCAACTCCCTTCATCAGAGCAAGAAAACACAATCAAAGTCCTCCTGACAAAGAGCCATCCAGCCATAGATAGATAGATAGATAGAGAGAGAGAGGGAGATAGGGAGTTTTAGTTGCTGGGATTTATAGTTCACCTACAATCAAATAACATGATAGAATTGAACCAACCAGGGCATACAGGACTTCCATGACCAACAGAAAACAGTAGAAGGGTTTGGTGAGCACTGACCTTGAGTTTGGGAGTTGTAGTTCCCCTACATCCAGAGACTACCATGAACTCAAACAATGATGGATCTCGACCAAACTTGGCACGGATATTCCATATACCCAAATAGGAACACAGATGGTGTTTGGGGGAAATAGACCTTGGCATTTGGGAGTTGTAGTTACTGGGATTTGTAGTTCACCTACAATCAAAGAGCATTCTGAACCCCACCAACGACAGAATCAGGGCAAACTTCCTACACAGAACCCCCATGACCAACAGAAAATACTTAAGGCCATCCAATCCAACTCCCTTCACCAGGGCAAGAAAACGTAATCAAAACCTTCCTGACAGAGAGCCATCCAGACATAGATATAGATAGATAGATAGATATGATTCACACACACACAGATAAAGTATTATAGATTTGAAAGGGACTCCTAAAGATGGACAATGATATGTTGCATGTTCCAGAGTAGGCAAACCAGACAATCTCTACGTCAACACTGTCAAAGAAACATCAAGAAATACTGTTTACCCACAAGCATAAAGACATTACAGCACTTTCTAATTACTTTATTTTCCATATCATCAGACTGGGCCACAGCAACGCGTGGCAGGGGACCGCTAGTCTATTATATATATACACTAGCTTGGGGACCCGGCGTTGCCCGGGTTATTAGAGAAAGTGGGTAATGGCAGTTCTGTATGCCAAGTTTGGACTTTATTGGTCTTTGGATAATGGCTGTATTATTTTCAGGAAGTGAGTGAAGGTACCTGAAGTCCCATCATCCATGGGCCATCCTCCTACAAACAGCAGCAGGATATAGAGTGGGTCATGGGGGCTCTGTGTGCCAAGTTTGGTCTTTATCAGTCATTAGATGAGGGTGGCAGTGGTGTCAGTAAGTGAGTGAAGGTACTGCAAGTCCCATCATCCATTGTCAAATTCTTCCAAACCGCACCAGGATGTAGAGTGGGTCATGCTGGGTCTCTGTGTAAATTGTGGTCCTGATCCATCATTGTTGGCAGTTGTAATGGTCTTAGGAAGGGAGTGCAGGTATTGCAAGTCCCATCGTCCATGGTGCACCCTCCTTCAAACTGCACCTGGATGTAGAGTGCGTCATGGAGACTCAGTGTGCCAAGTTTGGTCTTTATCGGTAATTGGATGAGCGTTGCAGTGGTCTCAGGAATTGCGCAAAAGTACTGCAAGTCCCATAATCCATGGTCTATCCCCAGCCAAACACACACCAGGAGGTAAAGTGGGTCATGAGAGGTCTATGTGGCAAGTTCGGTCCTGATCAGACATTGGATGAGGTTAACAGCGGTCTCAGAATGTGAGTGATGGTACTGTAAGTCCCATCATCCAAAGTCGATCCTCCTTCAAACTGCAGCAGGATGCAGAGTGGGTCATGGGGGCTCTGTGTGCCAAGTTTGATCTTGATCAGACATTAGATGAGGGTTGCACCTGTCTTGGGAAGGGAGTGGTGGTACTTCAAGTCCCATCATCCATGGTCTGTCCTCTTCAAAAGTGCACCAGGATGTAGAGTGGGTCATGGGGACTCTGTGTGCCAAGTTTGGTCTTGATCAGTCATTGGCAAGGATCTCAGTGGTCTCAGGAAGTGAGTGAAGTGACTGCAAGTCCCATCATCCATTTTCAAATTCTTCCAAACCGCACCAGGATGTAGAGTGGATTATGCGGGCTCTCTGTGTAAATTGTGGTCCTGATCCATCATTGTTGGCAGTTATAATGGTCTTAGGAAGGGAGTGCTGGTATTGCAAGTCCCATCGTCCATGGTGCATCCTCCTTCAAACTGCACCTGAATGTAGAGTGCGTCATGGAGACTCAGTGTGCCAAGTTTGGTATTTTTTGGTAATTGGATGAGGGTTGCAGTGGTCTGAAGAATGAGCAATGATACTGCAAGTCCCATAATCCACGGTCCATCCCCAGCCAAACCACACCAGGACGTAAAGTGGGCCATGAGAGGTCTCTGTGCGAAGTTTGGTCCTGATCAGTCATTGGATAAGGTTAACAGCGGTCTCAGAATGTGAGTGGTGGTACTGCAAGTCCCATCATCCATGGTTCATCCTCCTCCAAACTGCAGTAGGATGTAGAGTGGGTGATGGGGGCTCTGTGTGCCTATTTGGTCTGTATTGGGAGTGTTCTGACTCAGCCCCCGGCCTTTCCTTTCCTCTCTTTCTCATCTCGGAATGTTGGATTTGAGGCTGGCCAATCAGAGACCATATGCAAATTTCCTTCCGTCATGCCCCGTTTCTGCCATGAACCCTCTTCTCCACCAGGGGCTCCTATTGAAGCTGGCCAATCAGAGACCATATGCAAATAGCTCCAAAGCGGCAGCCAATCAGAATCTTGGAACTTTCAGGCTAGCCAATCGGAAAGCTGCCACAAACACGTCCGCCCTCC
The DNA here is from genome assembly GCF_037176765.1 of Anolis sagrei. Taxonomy (NCBI): domain Eukaryota; kingdom Metazoa; phylum Chordata; class Lepidosauria; order Squamata; family Anolidae; genus Anolis; species Anolis sagrei. Next base: position 109,910,057 of record NC_090034.1, read on the forward strand.
ACACTTCCGCCCTCCGCACTTCCGCCCTTCGCATACAAACACTCTTCTTTATTATATACTAGCTTGGGGACCCGGCGTTGCTCGGGTTATTAGAGAAAGTGGGTAATGGTGGTTCTGTATGCCAAGTTTGGTCTTTATTGGTCTTTGGATAACGGCTGCATTATTTTCAGGAAGTGAGTGAAGGTACTTGAAGTCCCATCATCCATGGCCCATCCTCCTACAAACAGCAGCAGGATATAGAGTGGGTCATGGGGGCTCTGTGTGCCAAGTTTGGTCTTTATCAGTCATTAGATGAGGGCGGCAGTGATGTCAGTAAGTGAGTGAAGGTAGTGCAAGTCCCATCATCCAAAGTCCATCCCCTTTCAAACTGCAGCAGGATGTAGAGTGGATCATGGGGGCTCTGTGTGCCAAGTTTGGTCTTGATTGGTCATTAGAAGAGGGTTGTAGCAATCTTCGGAAGGGAGTGGAGGTACTTGAAGTCCCATCATCCATGGTCTGTCCTCCTCCAAACTGCACCAGGATGTAGAGGGGGTCATTGGAGCTCCATGTTCCAAGTTTAGTCTTGATTAGTCATTGGCGAGGGTCTCAGTGGTCTCAGGAAGTGAGCAAAGGTACTGCAAGTCCCATCATCCATCTCCAAATTTTTCCAAACAACACCAGGACTTAAAGTGGGTCATGAGAGGTCGATGTGCCAAGTTTGGTCTTGATCCGTCATTGGATGAGGTTTGCAGAGGTCTCAGAATGTGAGTGAAAGTACTGGAAGTTCCATCATCCATGGTCCACCCTTCTCCAAAACTGCAGCAGGATGTAGAGTGAGTCATGGGAGCTCTGTGTGCCAACTTTGGTCTTGATTGGTCATTAGATGAGTTTTGCAGCAGTCCTGGGGAGTGGAGGTACTTGAAGTCCCATCATCCATGGTCTGTCATCCTCCAAACTGCTCCAGGATGTAGAGTGGGTCATTGAAGCTCCATGTGCCAAGTGCAGTCTTGATTAGTCATTGGCAAGGGTCTCAGTGGTCTCAGGAAGTGAGTGAAGTGACTGCAAGTCCCATCATCCATTGTCAAATTCTTCCAAACCGCACCAGGATGTAGAGTGGGTCATGCTGGGTCTCTGTGTAAATTGTGGTCCTGATCCATCATCGTTGGCAGTTGTAATGGTCTTAGGAAGGGAGTGTAGGTATTGCAGGTCCCATCGTCCATGGTGCATCCTCCTTCAAACTGCACCTGGATGTAGAGTGCGTCATGGAGACTCAGTGTGCCAAGTTTGGTATTTATTGGTAATTGGATGAGGGTTGCAGTGGTCTGAAGAATTGAGCAATGGTACTGCAAGTCCCATAATCCACGGTCCATCCCCGGCCAAACCACACCGGGACGTAAAGTGGGTCATGAGAGGTCTATGAGCGAAGTTTGATCCTGATCAGTCATTGGATAAGGTTAACAGCGGTCTCAGAATGTGAGTGGTGGTACTGCAAGTCCCATCATCCATGGTTCATACTGCTCCAAACTGCAGTAAGATGTTGAGTGGGTGATGGGGGCTCTGTGTGCCTATTTCGGTCTGTATTGGTAGTGTTCTGACCCAGCCCCCGGCCTTTCTTTTCCTCTCTTTGTCATCTCGGAATGTTGGATTTGAGGCTGGCCAATCAGAGAGCATATGCAAATTTCCTTCTGTCATGCCCTGTTTCTGCCATGAACCCTCTTCTCCACCAGGGGCTCCTATTGAAGCTGGCCAATCAGAGACCATATGCAAATAGCACCACAGTGGCAGCCAATCAGAACGCTGCCACATATCCCTCCGCCCTACGTCCGCCGCACTTCTGTCCGTCGCATACAAACACTCTTCTTTATTATATACTAGCTTGGGGACCCGGCGTTGCCCGGGTTATTAGAGAAAGTGGGTAATGGCAGTTCTGTATGCCAAGTTTGGACTTTATTGGTCTTTGGATAATGGCTGTATTATTTTCAGGAAGTGAGTGAAGGTACCTGAAGTCCCATCATCCATGGGCCATCCTCCTACAAACAGCAGCAGGATATAGAGTGGGTCATGGGGGCTCTGTGTGCCAAGTTTGGTCTTTATCAGTCATTAGATGAGGGTGGCAGTGGTGTCAGTAAGTGAGTGAAGGTACTGCAAGTCCCATCATCCATTGTCAAATTCTTCCAAACCGCACCAGGATGTAGAGTGGGTCATGCTGGGTCTCTGTGTAAATTGTGGTCCTGATCCATCATTGTTGGCAGTTGTAATGGTCTTAGGAAGGGAGTGCAGGTATTGCAAGTCCCATCGTCCATGGTGCACCCTCCTTCAAACTGCACCTGGATGTAGAGTGCGTCATGGAGACTCAGTGTGCCAAGTTTGGTCTTTATCGGTAATTGGATGAGCGTTGCAGTGGTCTCAGGAATTGCGCAAAAGTACTGCAAGTCCCATAATCCATGGTCTATCCCCAGCCAAACACACACCAGGAGGTAAAGTGGGTCATGAGAGGTCTATGTGGCAAGTTCGGTCCTGATCAGACATTGGATGAGGTTAACAGCGGTCTCAGAATGTGAGTGATGGTACTGTAAGTCCCATCATCCAAAGTCGATCCTCCTTCAAACTGCAGCAGGATGCAGAGTGGGTCATGGGGGCTCTGTGTGCCAAGTTTGATCTTGATCAGACATTAGATGAGGGTTGCACCTGTCTTGGGAAGGGAGTGGTGGTACTTCAAGTCCCATCATCCATGGTCTGTCCTCTTCAAAAGTGCACCAGGATGTAGAGTGGGTCATGGGGACTCTGTGTGCCAAGTTTGGTCTTGATCAGTCATTGGCAAGGATCTCAGTGGTCTCAGGAAGTGAGTGAAGTGACTGCAAGTCCCATCATCCATTTTCAAATTCTTCCAAACCGCACCAGGATGTAGAGTGGATTATGCGGGCTCTCTGTGTAAATTGTGGTCCTGATCCATCATTGTTGGCAGTTATAATGGTCTTAGGAAGGGAGTGCTGGTATTGCAAGTCCCATCGTCCATGGTGCATCCTCCTTCAAACTGCACCTGAATGTAGAGTGCGTCATGGAGACTCAGTGTGCCAAGTTTGGTATTTTTTGGTAATTGGATGAGGGTTGCAGTGGTCTGAAGAATGAGCAATGATACTGCAAGTCCCATAATCCACGGTCCATCCCCAGCCAAACCACACCAGGACGTAAAGTGGGCCATGAGAGGTCTCTGTGCGAAGTTTGGTCCTGATCAGTCATTGGATAAGGTTAACAGCGGTCTCAGAATGTGAGTGGTGGTACTGCAAGTCCCATCATCCATGGTTCATCCTCCTCCAAACTGCAGTAGGATGTAGAGTGGGTGATGGGGGCTCTGTGTGCCTATTTGGTCTGTATTGGGAGTGTTCTGACTCAGCCCCCGGCCTTTCCTTTCCTCTCTTTCTCATCTCGGAATGTTGGATTTGAGGCTGGCCAATCAGAGACCATATGCAAATTTCCTTCCGTCATGCCCCGTTTCTGCCATGAACCCTCTTCTCCACCAGGGGCTCCTATTGAAGCTGGCCAATCAGAGACCATATGCAAATAGCTCCAAAGCGGCAGCCAATCAGAATCTTGGAACTTTCAGGCTAGCCAATCGGAAAGCTGCCACAAACACGTCCGCCCTCCACACTTCCGCCCTCCGCACTTCCGCCCTTCGCATACAAACACTCTTCTTTATTATATACTAGCTTGGGGACCCGGCGTTGCTCGGGTTATTAGAGAAAGTGGGTAATGGTGGTTCTGTATGCCAAGTTTGGTCTTTATTGGTCTTTGGATAACGGCTGCATTATTTTCAGGAAGTGAGTGAAGGTACTTGAAGTCCCATCATCCATGGCCCATCCTCCTACAAACAGCAGCAGGATATAGAGTGGGTCATGGGGGCTCTGTGTGCCAAGTTTGGTCTTTATCAGTCATTAGATGAGGGCGGCAGTGATGTCAGTAAGTGAGTGAAGGTAGTGCAAGTCCCATCATCCAAAGTCCATCCCCTTTCAAACTGCAGCAGGATGTAGAGTGGATCATGGGGGCTCTGTGTGCCAAGTTTGGTCTTGATTGGTCATTAGAAGAGGGTTGTAGCAATCTTCGGAAGGGAGTGGAGGTACTTGAAGTCCCATCATCCATGGTCTGTCCTCCTCCAAACTGCACCAGGATGTAGAGGGGGTCATTGGAGCTCCATGTTCCAAGTTTAGTCTTGATTAGTCATTGGCGAGGGTCTCAGTGGTCTCAGGAAGTGAGCAAAGGTACTGCAAGTCCCATCATCCATCTCCAAATTTTTCCAAACAACACCAGGACTTAAAGTGGGTCATGAGAGGTCGATGTGCCAAGTTTGGTCTTGATCCGTCATTGGATGAGGTTTGCAGAGGTCTCAGAATGTGAGTGAAAGTACTGGAAGTTCCATCATCCATGGTCCACCCTTCTCCAAAACTGCAGCAGGATGTAGAGTGAGTCATGGGAGCTCTGTGTGCCAACTTTGGTCTTGATTGGTCATTAGATGAGTTTTGCAGCAGTCCTGGGGAGTGGAGGTACTTGAAGTCCCATCATCCATGGTCTGTCATCCTCCAAACTGCTCCAGGATGTAGAGTGGGTCATTGAAGCTCCATGTGCCAAGTGCAGTCTTGATTAGTCATTGGCAAGGGTCTCAGTGGTCTCAGGAAGTGAGTGAAGTGACTGCAAGTCCCATCATCCATTGTCAAATTCTTCCAAACCGCACCAGGATGTAGAGTGGGTCATGCTGGGTCTCTGTGTAAATTGTGGTCCTGATCCATCATCGTTGGCAGTTGTAATGGTCTTAGGAAGGGAGTGTAGGTATTGCAGGTCCCATCGTCCATGGTGCATCCTCCTTCAAACTGCACCTGGATGTAGAGTGCGTCATGGAGACTCAGTGTGCCAAGTTTGGTATTTATTGGTAATTGGATGAGGGTTGCAGTGGTCTGAAGAATTGAGCAATGGTACTGCAAGTCCCATAATCCACGGTCCATCCCCGGCCAAACCACACCGGGACGTAAAGTGGGTCATGAGAGGTCTATGAGCGAAGTTTGATCCTGATCAGTCATTGGATAAGGTTAACAGCGGTCTCAGAATGTGAGTGGTGGTACTGCAAGTCCCATCATCCATGGTTCATACTGCTCCAAACTGCAGTAAGATGTTGAGTGGGTGATGGGGGCTCTGTGTGCCTATTTCGGTCTGTATTGGTAGTGTTCTGACCCAGCCCCCGGCCTTTCTTTTCCTCTCTTTGTCATCTCGGAATGTTGGATTTGAGGCTGGCCAATCAGAGAGCATATGCAAATTTCCTTCTGTCATGCCCTGTTTCTGCCATGAACCCTCTTCTCCACCAGGGGCTCCTATTGAAGCTGGCCAATCAGAGACCATATGCAAATAGCACCACAGTGGCAGCCAATCAGAACGCTGCCACATATCCCTCCGCCCTACGTCCGCCGCACTTCTGTCCGTCGCATACAAACACTCTTCTTTATTATATATATAGATATAGATATAGATACACACACAGGCTGTGCCCAAGTTGCAAACACAACTTGCAATCAACTCACAGTTAAGAACAATGGGGCTGGACTAGATGGCCTTTGACAGTCTCCTCTGAAGCCATGATACTATATCTATCATTATAGGTATAGTCTCATGGCTTTGGAAGGGACTGACTCATATAAATATACATATATACACATACAGGCCCTGAGTTACCAACATCCAACTTGCAAACGACTCACAGTTAAGAACAAGCTGGACTGGATGGCCCTTGGGTGTCAATTCCAAATCTATATTATATGTATAGGATTCTATAGATCTATTTTGTGTGTGTGTAATGATATTGCAATGTGTCTTCTATATACCTATGTATATAATAAATAATAAAAATAAAAATATCTGTGCATCTGTCTTTTGGAGAGGGGATTGGCCTGGGTTGATGGGTGTTGTAGTCCCTTCCCACCCAAAGGGCATTGTGAACCCCATCGATGATGGACCCTGGTACATACATGTGCGTGCGCGTGTGTATGTATGTATATGTACTTGTGTATATATACTGTATATACTCAAGTATAAGCCGACCTGAATATAAGCCGAGGCACTTAATTTTACCACAAAAAAACTGGGAAAATGTATTGACTCGAGTATAAGCCGAGGGCGAGAAATGCAGCAGCTACTGGTAAGTTTCAAAATAGATATAGATACTAAGAAAATTACATTAATTGGGGCATCAGTAGAGTAAATATTCAAAAATATTTAAATAAAATTGTAATGTAAGATAAAGCTGACCAACTCTGATTAAACCATTATTCTAACCTTCTTCAATGTAAATGTGCTTACGTATCCTTCCAATAATGATAAAGGGAGTAAAATAATACATGTAATTAAAAGAATAATAGAGTAAAACAATAAATGTAATAATAACAGTAATAATAGAGTAAAATAATGAATGTAATAATAACAATAATAGAGTAAAATAATAAATAATAATAAAGAGTAAAATAATAAATGTAATAATAACAATAAATAGAGTAAAATAATAAATGTAATAATAACAATAATAGAGTAAAATAATAAATGTAATAAAAAGAAAAATACAGTAAAATAATGGAAATGTAATAAGAGAGTAAAACAATAAATGTAATAATAACAATAAATAGAGTAAAATAATAAATGTTATAATAACAATAATAGAGTAAAATAATAAATGTTATAATAACAATAATAGAGTAAAATAATAAATGTAATAACAAAGAGTAAAATAATAAATGTAATGAAAAGAATAATAGAGTAAAATAATAAATTTTATAATAACAATAAAGAGTAAAATAATAATGTAATAACAATAAAGAGTAAAATAATAAATGTAATAACAATAATAGTGTAAAATAATAAATGTTATAATAACAATAAAGAGTAAAATAATAAATGTATTAAAAAGAATAATAGAGTAAAATAATGGAAATGTAATAACAGTAATAAGAGAGTAAAATAATACATGTAATAATAACAATAAATAGAGTAAAATAATAAATGTAATAACAAAGAGTAAAATAATAAATGTAATGAAAAGAATAATAGAGTAAAATAATAAATGTTATAATAACAATAAAGAGTAAAATAATAAATGTAATAACAATAATAGTGTAAAATAATAAATGTTATAATAACAATAATAGAGTAAAATAATAAATGTATTAAAAAGAAAAATACAGTAAAATAATGGAAATGTAATAAGAGAGTAAAACAATAAATGTAATAATAACAATAAATAGAGTAAAATAATAAATGTAATAATAACAATAATAGAGTAAAATAATAAATGTAATAACAAAGAGTAAAATAATAAATGTAATGAAAAGAATAATAGAGTAAAATAATAAATGTTATAATAACAATAAAGAGTAAAATAATAATGTAATAACAATAAAGAGTAAAATAATAAATGTAATAACAATAATAGTGTAAAATAATAAATGTTATAATAACAATAAAGAGTAAAATAATAAATGTAATAAAAAGAAAAATACAGTAAAATAATGGAAATGTAATAACAGTAATAAGAGAGTAAAATAATACATGTAATAATAACAATAAATAGAGTAAAATAATAAATGTAATGAAAAGAATAGAGTAAAATAATAAATGTTATAATAACAATAGAGTAAAATAATAAATGTAATAATAATAATAGAGTAAAATAATAAATGTTATAATAATAATAAAGAGTAAAATAATAAATGTAATAATAATAATAGAGTAAAATAATAAATGCAATAAAAATAATACTAATAACAGAGTAAAATAGTAAATTACATTGACTCGAGTATAAGCTGAAGGGAGATTTTTCAGCCTAAAAAAGGGGCTGAAAAACTAGGCTTAAACTCAAGTATATACAGTGTGTGTATATATATATATATATATAATATATATATACACACACACACATATACTCCGTATATATATTCATTATGACTGACTTTAAATACTGATGGGATTTTGGAGGAATTTACCCAGCATGATGGGACTTGTAGTTCACCCAGGTCCTTATGCATTTCCTAATGGGAGCCTTCGAGACAACAAAAACCAATATTATTATGTTTGGGGAAAGCTTTGGCTTCTATATTTTGGGATATAAATACACTGGATGATGATGATAGTGGTGGTGTTTCTTGGGGAGGGATTTGTTTGGCTTCTGTATTTTGGAATATAAATAGAGTAATATTTATTTATTTTTATGTCAGAAGCAAATTGTGAATTATAATACATAAAAAACCACAAAGTAAGTTTTAAAAATTGGCATGATGCTAAATGTCCTTTGACCAGAAGCTGGCCACTTGGAGTGCCTAAGGTGTGGCTGTGAGGTCCTCCCTTGTTATTTATTTGTCGTGTCAGAGCAACCAGTCCATTATATTACATGTCTAACACAACAAAGCAAACAAACAGACAAATACAAAATTTGTGAGTTTGGTAGTTGATTAAATGTTCTTTGACCAGTATCTGGCCACTTGGAGTGTTTCTGGTGTTGCCGCAAGGAGGTCCTCCATTGTGCATCATGTGGCAGGGCTCAGGGTGCATTGCAGCAGGTGGTCAGTGGTTGGCTCTTTTTCTCCGCACTCGCATGTCAAGGATTCCACTTTGTGGCACCATTTCTTGAGGGTGGCTCTGCATCTCGTGGTGCCAGAGCGCAGTCTATTGAGCGCCTTCCAAGTCGCCCAGTCTCTGTGTGCCCAGGTGGGAGTCTCTCATTGGGGATCAGCCATTGGTTGAGGTGCTGGGTTTGAGCCTGCCACTTTTGGACTCTTGCTTGCTGAGGTGTCCCAGCGAGTGTCTCTGTATATCTTAAAAAACTATGTCTTGATTTAAGTCATTCACGTGCTGGCTGATACCCAAACAGGGGATGACCTGGAGATGATAAATATTAATAATATAATAATACAATTAATATTAACTATATATTACACGCACACAATTGTTGTATTATTACTAATTATTACTTTATTATTATAATTGTATTATTATATTATTAATATTTATTATTATAATTGTATTATTATATAAATATTAATAATATAATAATACAATTATAACAATATAATAAATATTAATAATATAATAAAATTATAATAAAGTAATAATTGGTAATAATAGAACAATTTTGTGTGTGTAATATTGTTAATATTAATAATACAATTATAATAATATAATAAATATTAATAATATAATAAAACAATTATAATAAAGTAATAATTAGTAATAATACAATTGTGTGCGTGTAATATTGTTAATATTAATAATACAATTATAATAATAAAGTAATAATTAGTAATAATACAACAATTTTGTGTGTGTAATATTGTTAATATTAATAATACAATTATAATAATATAATAAATATTAATAATATAATAATGTTGTTGTTCATTCGTTCAGTCGTCTCCGACTCTTCGTGACCTCATGGACCAGCCCACGCCAGAGCTCCCTGTCGGCCGTCACCACCCCCAGGGTCTCCTTCAAGGTCAGTCCAGTCACTTCAAGGATGCCATCCATCCATCTTGCCCTTGGTCGGCCCCTCTTCCTTTTGCCTTCCACTTTCCCCAGCATCATTCCCTTCTCTAGGCTTTGCTGTCTCCTCATGATGTGGCATTCAAAGGACTTCAGCTTTGTCTCTAGTCTCCTTCCCTCCAGTGAGCAGTCGGGCTTTATTTCCTGGAGGAGGGACTGGTTGGATCTTCTCGCAGTCCAAGGCACTCTCAGCACTTTCCTCCAACACCACAGCTCAAAAGCCTCTCTCTTCCTTGGCTCAGCCTTCCCTAAGATCCAGCTCTCACCTCCGTAGGTGACTACTACAGGGAAGACCATGGCTTGGACTAGGCAATGGATCTTGGTTGCCAGTCTGATATCTCTACTCGTCACTCTTTGATCGAGACTGGACCTTGCTCTCCTCCCAGGAAGGAAGTGTCTCCTGATTTCCTGGCCACAGTCTGCATCTGCAGTCATCTTTGCACCTAGAAATACAAAGTCTGTCACGGCCTCCACATTTTCTCCCTCTATTTTCCAGTTGTCAATCATTCTTGTTGCCATCATCTTGGTTTTTTTGATGTTTAGCTGCAACCCGGCTTTTGCGCTTTCTTCATTCACCTTGATTAGAAGGCCCCTCAGCTCCTCCTCGCTTTCGGCCATCAGAGTGGTGTCATCTGCATATCTGAGGTTGTTAATGTTCCTTCCAGCAATTTCCACCCCAGCTTTGCATTCCTCAATCCCCGCACATCCTCGCATGATGTGTTCTGCATACAAGTTAAAAAGGTTGGGTGAGAGGATGCAGCCTTGCCGGACGCCTTTCCCAATCTTGAACCAGTCTGTTGTTCCGTGGTCAGTTCTGACTGTGGCTCCTTGGTCCTTGTACAGATTCCTCAGGAGAGAGGGGAGGGGGCTTGGGATGCCCATCCCACCAAGAACCAAGAATAATATAATAATACAATTATAATAAAGTAATAATTAGTAATAATACAACAATTGTGTGCGTGTAATATAGTTGATTTATTAATAATACAATAATAATAATATAACGGAACGTCCCCTCTCAAGTAACCGAGCTAAACCAGCTCCTTGGTTCACTGAGGAGCTGGCAGCGATGAAGCGAAGGAAGAGGGAACTAGAGAGCGTGTGGCGCTCGGACCCAAGCGAGCCAAACCGAGCACGGTTTGTGTCCTTTCTAAGGGCATATGCCACGGCAATAAAACTTTCTTTGCGGCCACTATTGCGTCTGCAAAAAACAGTCCGGCGGAGCTGTTTCGGATTGTCAGAGGTCTTTTAACTCCCCCTACCTCAGGTGGGAGCCCTGACAATTCGGCCACGCGCTGTGAAGCATTTGCTCGGTTCTTTGCAGACAAAGTCGCTTTGATCCGTTCTGGGCTGGACACCACATTAAATGCAGTCTCTGTGGATGTGACACAAGCACCTGCTTGTCCTATTTTGATGGATTCTTTTCAGCTTGTGAAGCCCGAGGATGTGGACAAGATACTTGGAGGAATGAGACCCACCACGTCCATCCTAGACCCCTGCCCATCCTGGCTTCTGAGAGAGGCCAGAGGGGGATTGGCTGAGTGGGTAACGGTGGTGGTTAATGCCTCCCTTCGGGAAGGCAAGATTCCAGCGAGCCTAAAACAGGCTATTATAAAGCCGCTGTTGAAGAAACCATCACTGGACCCCACTAAATTGGACAACTTTCGGCCTGTTTCCAATCTTCCCTTTTTGGGCAAAGTCATGGAAAGCGTGGTGGCCTCACAACTCCAGGTATTCTTGAGAGACACGGATTATCTGGATCCGGCACAGTCTGGTTTCAGACCGGGACATGGTACCGAGACGGTCTTGGTCGCCTTAGTGGATGATCTGCGCCGGGAGCTAGACGGGGAGTGTGTCCCTGTTGGTGCTCCTGGACCTCTCAGCGGCCTTCGATACCGTCGACCACGGTATCCTTCTGGGGCGCCTCGCGGAAATGGGTCTTGGGGGCACTGCTCTGCAGTGGCTCCAGTCATTTCTGGAGGGCCGCACCCAGAAGGTGTTATTGGGGGACTCCTGTTCAACACCACAGCCTTTGACCTGTGGGGTTCCACAGGGCTCTATACTGTCTCCCATGCTGTTTAATATCTACATGAAGCCGCTGGGTGAGATCATCCGGAGTTTCGGGGTGCGGTGTCATCTGTACGCAGATGATGTCCAGCTCTGTCCCTCCTTCCCACCTGCTACTAAGGAGGCTGTCGAAGTCCTGAACCGGTGCCTGGCCGCTGTAACGGTCTGGATGAGGGCGAACAAACTGAAATTAAATCCAGACAAGACAGAGGTACTCCTGGTCAGTCGCAAGGCCGAACGGGGTATAGGGTTACAGCCTGTGCTGGACGGGGTCGCACTCCCCTTGAAGGCGCAGGTTCGCAGCTTGGGTGTGACCCTGGACTCATCGTTGAGCCTGGATCCCCAGGTTTCAGCGGTGACCAGGGGAGCATTTGCACAGCTTCGGCTCGTGCGCCAGCTGCGCCCGTATCTCGGGAAGTCTGACTTGGCCACGGTGGTACACGCTCTTGTCACATCCCGCCTGGACTACTGCAACGCTCTCTACGTGGGGCTGCCCTTGAAGACGGCCCGGAAGCTCCAGCTAGTCCAGCGCGCGGCAGCCATGTTGTTAACCGGAGCGGGGCGCAGGGAGCACACAACGCCCTTGCTGTCCCAGCTCCACTGGCTGCCGATCTGCTACCGGGCCCAATTTAAGGTGCTGGTGTTATCCTACAAAGCCCTAAACGGTTCCGGCCCAAAATACCTTGCGAACCGCATCTCGGCCTACGAGCCCACGAGGACCTTGAGATCATCTGGGGAGGCCCTTCTCTCGATCCCGCCTGCCTCACAGGCACGCCTGGCGGGGACGAGAGAGAGGGCCTTCTCGGTGGTGGCCCCTCGGCTGTGGAACTCCCTCCCTGCTGAAATCAGACAGGCGCCTTCCCTCATGGCCTTCCGCAAGGACCTGAAGACGTGGCTCTTCGAAAAGGCCTTCAACTAAGTGCTATGTTTTTGGAATGACCACCGGAATGGACTATGACTATGAGATTGATTATGACCCCAAACTAGACGAATGCGGATTTTTAGTTTAATTAGTTGTTGTATTAGTAAGATGTTATGTTATGGTCTTGATTTATTGTAAATTGTTGTCTTTTCTATGTTCTGTACACCGCCACGAGTCGCCCTCGGGCTGAGAGTGGCGGTTAACAAGTGCAAATAATAAATAATAATAATAATAAATATTAATAATATAATAAAACAATTATAATAAAGTAATAATTAGTAATAATACAATTGTGTGCGTGTAATATTGTTAATATTAATAATACAATTATAATAATATAATAAATAATAATAATATAATAAAACAATTATAATAATAAAGTAATAATTGGTAACAATACAACAATTGTGTGCGTGTAATATAGTCAATATTAATAATACAATTATAATAATATAATAAATATTAATAATATAATAAAACAATTATAATAAAGTAATAATTAGTAATAATACAATTGTGTGCGTGTAATATTGTTAATATTAATAATACAATTATAATAATAAAGTAATAATTAGTAATAATACAACAATTTTGTGTGTGTAATATTGTTAATATTAATAATACAATTATAATAATATAATAAATATTAATAATATAATAATACAATTATAATAAAGTAATAATTAGTAATAATACAACAATTGTGTGCGTGTAATATAGTTGATTTATTAATAATACAATTATAATAATATAATAAATATTAATAATATAATTAAAAATTATAATAATAAAGTAATAATTGGCAATAATACAACAATTTTGTGTTAATATTAATAATACAATTATAATATAATAAATATTAATAATATAATAAAACAATTACTATAATAATAGAATAATAGAATAAATATTAATATTATAATAATACAATTATAATAATAAGGTAATAATTAGTAATAATACAACAACAATTGTGTGTGTGTAATATGTGTCAATAGAAGCTGATCAGTTTGTCTCTTCCGGTGAGGCAAAATCAGGAAATCCGCCCAAAGCCCGCCAAATCAATGTAGCCAATCAGCGTGCAGCGACGCTTTTCCTGCGCCCAATCGGGACGAAGCAGGGGCGGGGCCAAGCCTCCGAGAGCAAACAGCCGGGAGGAAGAGAGCGAGCGAGCAGAGTCACGTGACCCCGCCCGGCCTCCGCGCGCTTTTTAACCCCGCCCCTTTTGGGGCGTGGCTTCCTGGAGGCAGTTGGAGAAAAAAGATGGCGGCTTAAAGGCCTAGCCAAGATTCATTAGCCTCCTCCTGTAAATGTAAAGAAATCAATTAATATATCTATCTATCTATCTGAGAGATAAATAGTGGGGAAGCTCCCTGCTGTTTGATATTATTTGCTAATTATTATTTAATTCTAATTTTTAAATATTATATTATATTATTTATTTAAATATATTATTATTAGTATTAATTAATATTAATATCAAATAATATTAATATTATTCATATTAATTAATATTTTATGATTATTTTGGTGGTGGTGCTGCTGCTTAGAATATTGGGTTAGGAGGAATGGTTATGTATTTGCATATATTTGCATACATTTGGGCTAATGAAAAACCTGTAAATATAAAAAATCAATTAATATATATATACATACATATATATATATATATATATATATTATTTTTAAATTGAAAAAAGAAAGAGATAAATAGTGGGGAAGCTCCCTGCTCTTTGATATTATTTGCTAATTATTATTTAATTATGATTTTTAAATATTATATTATTTATTTACGTATATTATTAGTATTATTTAATATTAGTAATATTAATATTAATTAATATTTTATTATTATTTTGGTGGTGCTGCTTAGAATATTGGGTTTGGAGGAACGGTTACGTATTTGCATATATTTGCATACATTTGGGCTAATGAAAAGGTTTGAGAGCTGAGTGGGAAATTCAATGGTTATTAGGCTTTTATTATATAATTTATTATTATTATGTGGCTTTTATTATAATTTATAAATAAATACGTACGTGAATTATTTTATCATTATTGGTTTTATTATATAAATACATACATTATATGTATATACATAAATTATATAAATACATAAATTATATATTATTATATAAATACGTAAATCACCTCTAAATAAAAGATTGCCCCAGGCACTGCCTGGCTAATGAACAAAATCTGGCACCCCGGAATTAAAAAACTCTAAAATTACAACAGCAAAACAACAGAGAGGAAACAATCAGGCACATCTAATCACTTCTCAACAAAAGATTGCTCCAGGCACTGCCAGGCCATCAAATGCTAATCAAGGTGGTCAGTGGAAACATTCCCACCTAGCTCCAACAGACAAGAGTCCTTTGTCCCACCCTGGTCATGCCACAGATATATAAACCCATTTTCCTAGTTCCAACAGACCTCACTACTTCTGCCATAGATGCAGGTGAAACGTCAGGAGAGAATGCTTCTAGAACATGGCCATATAGCCCGAAAAAACTTACAGCAACCTAATACATAAATTGTTTAATTGTTGGCTTAAATTATATAAATAAATACGTATATAAGTTATATTATTATTATTTATTTTAATTATTACAAATAAATACATAAATTATTTTTTTATTATTAGCTTTAATTATTATATACATAAATACATATATAAATTATTATTATTATTATTATTATTGGCTTTAATTATATAAATAAATACATAAATTATTTTTTATTATTGGCTTTAATTCTATGAATAAATACATACATTATTTTATATTTTTGGCTTTAATTATATGAATGAATACATACATTTTTTTATTATTGGCTTTAATTATATGAATAAATTATATAAATAAATACATATATAAATTATGTTATTGATTTTAATTATTACAAATAAATACATAATTTTTTTATTATTAGCTTTAATTATTATATACATAAATACATATATAAATTATTATTATTTTATTATTATTAGCTTTAATTATATAAATAAATACATAAATTACTTTTTATTATTGGCTTTAATTCTATGAATAAATACATAAATTATTTTTTTTAATTATATAAATTGCAACTTATTCATTTCATACGGAGACTCAAAGCGGCTCACAATTAAAGACATTACAACATAAAACCTTTGTGCCGGCTGAACTGCTGATCTGAAGGTCGCAGGTTCGAATCCGCGAGGTGCGGTGAGCCCCTGTTTGTCAGCCCCAGCTTCCCGTTAAGGAACATGAGAGAAGCCTCCCACAGGATGGCAACACATCCAGGCATCCCCTGAGTAACATCTCTGCAGACGGCCAATTCTCTCACACCAGAAGCGACTTGCAGTTTCACAAGTCGCTTCTGACATGATAAAAATCAATATTTACTGATCATGGGGGTCTTTTCCAAATCTAGGATTCTAAGATTATATTATCTAGATGACCCTTGGGGTCCCTTCTAACTCTAGGATGCTATTGTTATCAATCATCTATCTATCTCAGCCATGGGCAAACTTGGGCCCTCCCTCCAGGTGTTTTGGACTTCAACTCCCACAATTCCTAACAGCCGGTAGGCTGTTAGGAATTGTGGGAGTTGAAGTCCAAAACACCTGGAGGGAGGGCCCAAGTTTGCCCATGTTTGATCTGTCTATCTCCCTCTGAAGGGGGTTGGGCTGGATGTCCTTTGGGGTCCCCCTCTGTGATCCTGTTGTGTTGCTTCCTCGTAGGGACTTCCTCCACCATGAACCCCAGCAGAGAAAGGGAGCGGAGGTCCTTCCCCGGTGGATGCGGTGGTGGCAGTGGCGCCCTCCTGCCCGCTCTCCTCCGGCCACAGAGAGGCTCCTCACCCCTGCCGTCCATTCGGGTCAAGCGCCGCCGGTCCAGACGGGAGCGGAACGGGGCCCGGTTCGGCCGCAGTGCTCTGGACACGGACGTGGAGCCGGTGTCCAGCGGTGTCCGGGGCCTTCCAAAGAAGGCGGCTCTGCGACCCCCTTTCTGGGGCTCCCAGCTGAGACCCGGTGCCCATTCGACCCCGATTGGCGGGACCAAGGCGGTGGTCATCACCCAGCACCGCCTGACCCACTGCCCCCAGCATTGGGGCATCTTCAACCGGGAGGTGAAGTCGGCCGACATCGAGAGGCTTTTGAGCCCCCAGACGGGGCCGGAGGTGGTCATGGAAGTGACCCCTGAATGCGAGGACAAGGAGAAGGAGAAGGTGCAAGAAGATGAAGGTGGAGGAGAAATCCAGCTCCATCAATCTTGTGAAACCAATCCTTTGGCCGTGGAGGATGCTATAGAAGCCGCACCACAGGTGTCGGTCACTCCTGTGGCTTTGGCAGACGCTCCCGAGGACACAGAGGCCAAAGTCACAGGTGAGAAGGAGAATGTCCCTCCTGTGGCTGGAGACATTGAGCCAACCAAAGGCCAGTCCTTGGCCAAAGAGCTGGCTCAAGACCTGCAGCGGCTGCTGGACCTCCAGGCTCTGTTTCCTGGGCGCAGTGTGGTCAGCGAGGCCCGTCAGGCGGTGGTCAGAGCCCTGCGGGAGCAAAGACGGGCCTGGCCAGACATGGATGCCTTGGATGCCCTCAGGACGCTGGTCAGCAGAGGACGCAACAGCGGAGAGGCCCTCCAGACAGGTAAGGCTGTCCACACCAAGGCTTTGAGGATGGCCTTTCCATCTGTTGCTATCATTATTACTTTAATTATCATCTAGTGAAAAGGTGTTTCACGAGAGCCCTGAAACGCCTTTTCACCACAAACCACACGCTGTCCGTAAGTAGAAGTTTACTTGAAGAAGAGTATTATGCAAATTCAAAAGAGAGGATCAAAGTTCAAAAGGTTATTTCCAAGACAGGCAAGAGTCCAAAATCCTTTCAAATACAGTCTCCAGAGTCAATCCACAAAAATATCCATCAATGAGATAGCATGGATCCAAGGCAGGCAACCTAGAAGCAAGAACACACTTAGACACTTGATGACATGGATTCCAAGAACATAGAACCAAAAGCCAAGAGTGGTTCACCTGAAGGCAACGTTGCTCTCACAAAGGATTGTACCAGCAGGCTTCTATCTCTCCCATAACATCATTTCTCACACACCTGATTTCCTTTCCTTATCTCTAAGCCTCTGGGAAAAGTGAGTCTGTCTTTGTTGCATGCCCTGTCTCCACAACTCCAAGCACCTTGACCTAGACAAACATTCGCTTCCCACATTTCTCTCAGCCGGCACTTCTGGCAGGTTCTCATGAGAACTGATATCGCTTTCTCCAGTCTCGTGGGAACTGCCAGGAGATTCCAAAACAACTCTCTCCAGGCCACTTCTATCCTCCTCTGGGCCCTCTGATTCTATCCCATCAT